>NC_141808.1:16167466-16469531 GCF_057944985.1 Cucurbita pepo subsp. pepo | reverse complement strand
CTATTTTTAGATTTTCGTATCGAATAATTTGTTTATTAAACGATTTTAGGAGTTGGGTTTTCTCGGGTTTCAATGAAACCGTCAAATTATGCACTAATTTGATGAAGTGCACGTACGAAGAGGGTATTGTACCACTTTCACTGACGCGGATGCTAGAGCAAAAACAATAATTTATTTTGGAAGGTAATGAGAAATCCACTTTTAGTACTCAATCCTTCAAAGCGTACGGGATGAGTCAGAGTTGGCAGGTTTACGAATTGTAAATATGTTTTATTTTGGTAGGTTCGTGATTCAAGAACAGTGAAAAATGTCATTCTCATTCTCTCATTCTATCACATCCCATCCTCCGATTTATTTATTTTTACTATTTTTTTAACATTCAAAATTTAAATTCCGTAATTTTAAAAATTTTCAGAATCATGATTGAAATTCGAATGGATAAAAAACGAGCTCGATAAAATAATCATATTATTGTTATATGGTACATTATGCAATTGATATATGTGAAGCTTAGCAAGAGATAAGTCCAAAAAAAAATGTCTTTATTTGATTTTAGGGTTAAAAGGGTCACACTCACCTTTTCTTCAACTTTGGGGAGAGAAAATATGAATTATTACTATATTTTGTTTTCTTTTGCTTATGCCCATTTTTCAAATTTCGAACATATTGGTACGATATTTTTTTTTTAAAGATCTAAAGTTTGAATTTCCACCGCTACAGCATGTCAACGGTGAAAAAAAGAAGGTGAAAATCTAAATATATACAACGTAAACTCGAACTTTTTGGTCGGGCTTAACACGGTGAAACTTACTAGCGACCAGACATCTTTTTCATTACATACAACTTTGCATCTCGGGATGAATGATTATCATAACCAAGTGTTCAGACTAATTGTTATTTTGTCACGGTCATGTTTGTCCAAGGCGTGTTGTCTATGACTGCATGTTGGATGTCCCAGTCATGTTTGTCTAGGACGCGTTGTCTATGGCTGCATGCCTGTTCCAAACTTCTTATGCTTTTATCTTAGATAGACTGTTACTATTTCATGTTGTGTCAACATGGGGGTGTATGACCCGTTACCAAAATCATGTCTACACTCATACTATAGGAGGATATGACTAGTCGTTACTTCTTCCTACTCGGGATATATGCTATCAAAGTCGTTTTTAGTGTCTAATCTCTTTCAAATGGTTTTCAACGTATTTCTGCGCTCAAGTTTTCTAAAACATTTCTCTCAAACGTAACTTTAGGCTCGAACATACACCAACGGTATCTACGAAGTCCAAACTTTTCACGGCCGACTTGTACGCTAAGTTCAAACAGTGCCACACAATTACTGTCCTACTACCATAAAAGTGCGATTGTGACAACGTACACTAATCGTCATGGCTTAGAGGGCATCTATTGCCCTCTCTTTTATTCTTCGCTCCGTCCGATCCGAGATCCGTTGCTACGAAATTAGGTTTACAATAATAACTCCACAAAATAGCTAGCCTCCTAGCATATTTACAACTTTACCAAAACTCTTACAATAATTCACACAAATCCAACAAGAAAGGGTCCAAAATGCAATATATATATACTTCATATTGATTTTGGAAGTGGTTGGATGTTCTTTTACAAATTATTTTTAAGAGGATTGGATCTGTGATACCCAAATGGAATAATTTGGCATACACATAAATGACTTTAAAATAAAAGATGAGATTTGAGGATCACATGTTACCATGTGAGCAAAAGGATGAACTTTCTTTTGTCTTTATGATTCTTATATCAATTCCCGCTTAAACTACACGTTTAATCTACAAACTTTCAAGATTTTGTCTGATTCTACGTTAAATTTTATGTCTAGTAAGTCCCTAAACTTTCAACAATTATACTTGATGGGTCTCTCCAATTACTCAACACAACATCGAAAAATTCAAATTCTGAGCCAAAAAGTCGAAGAACTGAAGAGCGTACTAGACACGAGACTCACGAGGCTCGAGAAGAGAAGACGTAGGTTAAGTTAGATCCCACCATCTCTCCTCGTCTATATAAAGTTGGGAAGAAAATTGTATAATTTGGTATAGAGTGGTCCATGTTATGGCCTTTCTAACCCTTTCTTTCATCGTCTTCCTCTCAACAAAGACATTCTTGTAAATGTCTTCTTTCAAAGCGAGCTAGAGGTCCTAGCCATGCTTTTCCACAGCTTTCTTGAACTTTCTTCCTCTTTTTTCATTCATCTTCTCAATCATTTCTATGCAAAGTAAAAACCCTTTGGAAGTTCATGAAAGCTGTGGGAGAACATGGCATTTCTAGGCCCTAAATATCCCCCAACTCTCTATTCATCACCCTTTATGGTCACCCTAATTTTCTTGTTCTCTACTTTCAGGTTTTCTCGAGCTAGGCGGAGATTAACCCTCGAGTGCAAAACTAGAACGGGAGCTTGGCTGCAAGACCCACCTGTGAAATCCCACATCGAGATGTTGGAGAGAAGAACATAGCATTTCTTATAAAATTGTGAGGTTAACAGCGATATGCAACAGGCCAGGGCTTGGGCCGTTACAAATGGTGTCACTGGGTGGTGTGGTAGCGAGAATGCTGAGCCCCTAAATGGTGGATTGTGAGGTCCCACATTGGTTAAAGAGGAGAACGAAATATTTTTTATAAGAGTGTGGAAACCTCTTACTAATAGTCAAAGTGGACAATATCTATTAGCAGTAATCTTGAGCTGTTACACACTGTGTGGAAGGGTCATCACTAATTCTCTTATTATCTACTTTCTTTAGAACGTATTGTTGCATGGTTGCTCAAAGCTTCAAAGAACTAAAAAACCCGAGAAGCCATTCGAACCGAATCGAACTAAACCTAAGCGGGTCGAGAGAGAGATTCCTTTTTACCATCAATGATGATGCTCATTTTGCATCTCCTACATTTCTGTGAAAAAACGTTAAATATTTGTCACTTTCTTGCATCAGTTTTTTAACCACTCTCTGTACCCTTAAATGCCACAAAAAACATACAACAACAACAAAAAAAAAACATGTCACTGTCTCTGTACACCATTTATGAGCTGTTTGTGTGCTCTTTTAAGTAAATAATTCCAAGCTTTGTGTATTGCACAGAGAATGTACAATGCAAGGCAACTGCATATTTATTTCTTAGCCTTTTTATTCACACAACTTTGGGGTATATTTTTAATTACCGAGCTTTCTTCTAAGTTCGATGACTCGAAAAATTCGATCAACCTAATCCAACCCGTATGATTTGTTCTTTTGACACAAATCTTTTTAGTTTGATTCAGATCTATTTACGTGTGAATTTTCAACTAGGGAGTGTTTTCTGAGCCTGATGACTCGAAAAACGCGATTAACCCAATTCAATCCCTATAATTTGAGTTGGGTTAGGTCGGGTTCAAATAGATTCAAATTTTATGAATTTATTTAGTTCATCCGTTCTCCTAAAACTAGATTGGATTGAACCGAATCATTTTAAAAAATATATTAATTTAATTTTTAATTTAATAATTTTTAAAATCTCTCTAGGTTGTGAAGACTTACAAGTTCATTGCATCTTGTGGTCTTTGGGTTTTAAATTATTTAGACTTTTGTTGTCCTTATATGTAGGGGTGTGACAAGGAATTTTCATAAGAAATGGACAAAATTCTACTATAAAAATTTTAATTAAATTTATGAGATGTAAATCCAATCATGTTTGTCTCGAACATATTGTCCATGGTTGCATTCCCGTTCCAAGCCCTTTTTACTTGCTTTCATGTCAATACGAAGGTGCATAATCGATCACCAAAATCATGTCTACACTCGCTATAACTAAATGTCCCAAAATGAACTATAAGAGATGCAACTAGTTGTCAATTCTTACTATCAAGGTTATATGCTATCAAAGTCGTTGTTGTTATTCACGCCTATAACATTGCTTTCTTTAAAACTTTTTTCAACATTTCGATCAAAAGTAACCTGAGGCTCGAGCATACGTTGATATTATTTGCAAAGTCCGAATTTCACATGACTGACTTGTTTGCTAGGTTAGAACAAGTGTCGCACAATCGTTGTCCTGTTACTACAAGAGTGCAATTGTGACACCCTACGACACGGTCACATTATCCCTGTGGAGCAACACGGGTCATTTTAACATGTTTTGTCCTCACTCACATATATCCTATATTGATAAAAAAAAAAAAATAAAAAAAAAAAAAAAAAAATCTTTTAACTCGGTTTTCGTCGTAGTGTTAGTTAAATAATTATTTATAGTCAAAAGTTTTAATTCCTAATGAATTATTCATATATTAAATAAAAGTATAGTTTTTATACAAAAAGTGAAAGTAGACCTTAGTAATGTGACACAAAATTTAATGTGATAAAGAGTTAGGTGCAAATTCACAACCATTATGCTTCATTCATATTGAACCTTTTTGACATTTATTTTTTATTTTTTTAATTTTTTTTAAATAATTAAAGTGGTAGGTGGAGGGACACTTTTGGATAATAATGGCTTACTTTTCAAAATAATTGTAAGGAAGAGAAAAATTGAAATAAATTCTTATTTTCTTCTCTAATTTGGGTTAAATTATTATTTTCTTTTAAAAACTTGTCTTTTTTTTTTTTTTTTGGCATAAAATACAATTTTCTTCAACACA
This sequence comes from Cucurbita pepo subsp. pepo, assembly GCF_057944985.1. Classification (NCBI taxonomy): domain Eukaryota; kingdom Viridiplantae; phylum Streptophyta; class Magnoliopsida; order Cucurbitales; family Cucurbitaceae; genus Cucurbita; species Cucurbita pepo. Next base: position 16,464,892 of record NC_141808.1, on the reverse strand, counting down.
CAAAGAGAATGGAAATAATTTAGGGTTTTCTTGAAAAAACCGAACGACGTTGATATCTCAAATCGTTGAGTTTTTCTTCGTAAGTTAATAAAAGATTCGAACCTAGCTGATAGCTCAGAAGACTTCGTTGTTACGGTATCAAAAGTCGATGATTTGACCCTGAAACTAAAAATTAGAAAATGTCGAGCTTGTGTTTAAACCGTGCTTGTTAAGCTCCCTGAGCTTTAGAAATGTCTAATAAATCTCTAAACTTTGAAACTAAAAACTAGGTTAAAAATTAGAAAATGTCGAGCTTGTGTTTAAACAAGGCTTGTTAAGCTCCCTGAGTTTTAGAAATGTCTAATAAGTCTCTAAACTTTGAAACTAAAAACTAGGTTAAAAACTAGAAAATGTCGAGCTTGTGTTTAAACAGTGCTTGTTAAGCTCTCTTAGCTTTAGAAATGTCTAATAAGTCTCTAAACTTTAGAATGTCGAGCGAGTCAAGGACTTGTTAAATGCTTTTGAAAGTAGTTTAGATACTGAATGTCGATACAGACGGTGAAAGTTCAAAGAGTTGTTAAACATGTTATAAAGTTTTCGGGCTAAAAAACTCGAACGAAGAGACAAAACCCATGTGTTGGGCTGCAAAAATTGCATAGTCAAGTCGCTATTGGTACTTGGTTTTTGTTCACAAAAATACATGTGTAATACCCTCTGTGTCTTCATTGATCTGATGTGAAAGTTTGGAAATTTGTTGGTACTAAAACTAGAAGAAAGAAGGATCATAATTGTTCTTACCCAAATTGATCTTCTCTGCAAAACCCTACCAAAATGTTCATCAACCAAATCTCTTTATATATATATATAAAGTGTTGTTTTTTTCGGGTTTTCTTATTCTCGGGTAAATGATTCGTGTTTACTCGTGTCTCAACAATTAAAACACGATTTGCACTCTGGAGTATTCTGGTTGTGACCAACTTGGTACTTCTAAGAGGTCACATGTTAGATAGGTTTCCACACCCTTATAAAGAATGTTTCGTTCTCCTCTCCAACCGATGTAATTCAACTTTTTTAACGCGAACGTTTTAAATTTCGATGAGAATTTCAAAAAGGGTTATACAACAAAGGAATAATTAAGAAACGAAAAGCAAAAAGCACGAGTATTATTAAACCGACGTTTGTAAAGGTAAAATCAATGTGAATTTTGAAGAAAACGATGATTCCAACATAACTCAGCTAGTTAAAACGGTCTGGTTTGTTGTTCCTTATCCGGTTTGTTTGGTTGTAGCCTGCAATTGTAAAGGAAGCCTACACATAGAAAGGGAAAAGATTATACCTAAAAGGGATTGAAGAAATCCAGAGGTTGAAGAAGAGGGTTGATCCTTTTATTGTATCTTCCCACAGCTTTATTGAACCGCAGCCGTTGAAATGGAAGAAATCCAAGAAAAAAGTAACCTTTGTTTTGAAGAACATGATGATGCAGTTCAAGAAAGCCGTGGAAGAATACAAAGAGGACCAAGAATTCAATCGGAAAATGAGTATAAACCTGTTTGGCAGGTGAGAAAATGAGGGAAAATGAGAAGGAAAGTGGTGGGAAAATGAACATGGTTATGGGAGATTTCAAGGGCTCCCATGGCTTCTACTTATAGCAAAACTTCATGGCTTTCAGGCTTAGAAGGGTTTGGTTTGTTTTTGGGTCACCAATCCCAATTAGAATAATGGAAGTGGGTGAGGAGAGAGAGAAATTAACTGAAGAAAGCTCGTAAAAAGACCGACCTGTCTCATACGTTCGATTAAGAGATTGGAGCTTCGAATACCCTGAAATCGTATGTCACTGTAAGAGTGAAGAGTACCCTACAGACCAACACGAGTCTTTCAACTTACTTTACTAAACCCTAAATTCTCTTCTATAGAAGACCTACACGGGTTCTTTGAGCATATTTTGTTCTCGTTCACTTGTTTCCTAGAAAATTTTTGAAGAGGTCATCTAACATAGATTTGCTCATTGTTGACATAGATAGTAATTTTTATTCTTTTTAAAGCTTTTCTAGGTAGTTCTATCCAAGATTTATCGTTCATTCATGTATTCATCTTTTACTCTAGTGAAAGTAAATTAATCTAGTAAAAAATAACCGTAAACCAAAAGTGGGTCTAATTCTAAAATTGAAAAAAAATAAATAAATTTAGATATTTAAAAAATATATTAACTACAATTTTTATTATAGAAAAATGATAACTTTATCGAAATGAGTATAAATATAATTAAAAATATATATTTAAAAAAAAAAAAAAAAGAAAAAAAAGGTCATAAATGTACGTGCGGTTGGGATCTGACGGCGATGGTGGCAGCACGGTTGGGGCTATTTTGGTAGATCTGTCCCCTCTAAACCCTAAACTCAAGCTGTTCTTCAATACTTAATATATATATATATGTCTTTTTTTATAATATAGTTTCAAGTTTAAATATCTAAACTAATTACATTTTGTTATTAATTTTTTTTATTATATGGATAAATATTAAAATTGGTTGATGATAAATATAAATAGTTTATTTTTATATTAAAAGTGTTATTGCCACTTGACACCTATCGTGATGATAAACGGCTCATCTCGCTGTGACCTTCTCTTGAATTCTCAAAACTTCTGTCGCTCCATCCCCGCAGGGGCAGAGAACCCATCGCTGTCTCGGCTGTGCTACCGGAGGCTCTGGAGAAGTCGGAATAGGAGAGCACTCATCTTGGGGTAGGCTTACTACTTAGATGCTTTCAGCAGTTATCCGCTCCGCACTTGGCTACCCAGCGTTTACCGTGGGTACGATAACTGGTACACCAGAGGTGCGTCCTTCCCGGTCCTCTCGTACTAGGGAAAGGTCCTCTCAATGCTCTAACGCCCACACCGGATATGGATCGAACTGTCTTACGACGTTCTGAACCCAGCTCACGTACCGCTTTAATAGGCGAACAGCCCAACCCTTGGAACATACTACAGCCCCAGGTGGCGAAGAGCCGACATCGAAGTGCCAAACCTTCCCGTCGATGTGAGCTATTGGTCAGAAAATATAACCAAACATATAAGCGTTTTAGTTATAATCAATTTTTTTTAAAAATTAAGAGAATGTATAGTAGAAAAATACTTTTTTTTCCCTAAACAATTCAAACAACTCGAAATTATTTCAAACTTTTGTATTCTTTATTATCACGTGACTTTTTCTAGTTCAACAAAAAACGCATGTCACGGTTAGAACCTCGAACCTTTAATTTTTTTTATAAAGTACATGTTTTATGCAATTGAACTATACTTCCGCCGTTAACACATTTATAAGAATCGTGGTACATTCATTAATATATGATATTCCCATATTCTCCCTAACCCGTCGTCATGTGTGAGTAAGGTGACAATTTTTCCTATCCTCATAAAGATGTTTAGTCGAGTTAAATATAAATTATCATTAATTAATTTATTAACCGCGTTATAAAATTTGTATGATTATTGTTTTATAATACCATATATAATATAATTTTGTATTTTAAAACATTAAATTTGAAATCCTAATAAATTAAAAGACAAAAAAAAAAAAAAAATCGATCTGTTTATTATTTGAACTATTGATTATTTCAATTCGGTTTCTAATTTTAACTGACCTGATACTATAATATTTAGATCTCGTACCGATTTAAACCTGCCCGACCCGAAAAGGTTTGTTGAATGTTGGAGACATATGCTTGGAAATGCATGAGTTCTAATTTGTCAATATGTTTGTGACATTTTCTTGCTACTTCTCATAGTGTCCGACATTGTTTGTCTATTTTTGATTTAACCCACAATTTTGTCTCTCTTTTCCTCTTCCTTTTTGTGTTATGTCGGGTTCATAATTCAATTCTTCGTGACAAAAAATTTCATATTTTATTACCTTAAAAGTTTCTCCAATTCTATATTGTTTTCGATTGGATTGAGATTGTGTTGCCTTCGATGGGAATCGGGATTCATCTTTTCCAATGGAAAAAGAAAGCTAACTCAAAGCTCGTGTGGATCGAAAACTATAAAAAAAAATTATGTGGGATACGCTTATTTATAGACGTTAAAACATTATTGAACTTTAAATAGAAATTGTGACGTTCGTGTAGAAAATGATTGCATGAATGAACTAATACCGTATATAAATGAAAGCGATCATGAAAATATGAAGTTATGGTTAACAAATACTAATAGTTACTGTCTATATCAATAAGATGCACTCTTCTTTTCAATTTCTCGATGATAAGAACTCCTAACGTGATCATATTTAGCTTGTAGTATTCCTACATTAGGTGATTTAACTGCCTAAGCTCATAGCTAGTAGATATTGTCCACTTTGGCCCGTTGTGTATGTCGTCAGCCTCACGAATTTAAAACGCGTCTATAGGGAGATGTTTTTCACACCCTTATAACGAATGCTTTGTTCCTCTCTCTAACCGATGTGGGAACTCACAATCCGCCTACCTTCGGGGCCAGTGTCCTCGCTAGCACATCGCCCGATGTCTGGCTCTGATATCATTTGTAACAGTCAAAACCCACCGCTAGTAGATATTGTTCGCTTTGACCTGTTATGTATTGTCGTCAGCCTCAGATTTTAAAACGTGTCTATTAGGGAGAGATTTTCACACCCTTATAAGAAATGATTTATTCCCTTCTCCAGAAAATAGGCGAAAGAGAAGAACCCGTTTTCTTCTTCTTTGATATCACATCGTATACATCGCATCGTAATAGAACCGACTGATGTGCGATCTAACATGTGACCTCTTAGAAGTACGACAAGAAATAAGTATCAGGATCATATCGCAGACGACGTAAATGAATTTTTGAGCCATTAAGTCCCGATATCAAATTCTAAATTTTGGGTATGGAACCTTTAATCCCAAAACTTGGTTTTTGTTGATGTTTTTTTGTTATGATTTTCCTATATTTGAAAAGAAATTTTGTTGGCATTAAATTTCTCTCTAAACAAAATAATCTAAATACTTTAGTGATTTCTTTGTCCTTGAGAAAAGCAAATGCTTCACCTTTTGAGACAAGACAACCTTTTCAAGTTGAAAATATAAACATTACGTGTAAATGAAACATTGGTTATTTCATTTGCCCTAATTTCGGGTAAGGTGGAACGTTTTGTTGAAGAAACCTGAGATTTTATCTCAAAATCAATCGAGACGAACAATTCGTGTATCTTATAAAAATTAGGGTTTTTAAATTTGAGATCTTACACGTTCATGCGTAACCGTCCAAGTCCACTACTAGCAAATATTGTCTTCTCTGAGCTTTTCCTTTCGAGCTTCTCAAAGTTTTTAAAACGCGTATGCTCGGAGAGATTTCAACATCCTTATAAAAAATGTTTCATTCTCCTCTTCAACCGATGTAGAATCTCACGTCAAGGGTATGAGTTAAATTCTCACATGAGTTAGAATAGAAAAAGTTAGAATTAGCCCACCACTAGCCGATATTATCTTATTTGGACCTTTTCTTCCGAGTTTCCTCTCAAAGTTTTTAAAACGCGTTTGCTCGGAGAGATTTCCATACCCTTATAGAGAATGTTTCGTTCTCCTCTTCAACCGATGTAGAATCTCACATCAAGGGTATTGAGTTAAAGTCTCACACAAGTTAGAACAGAAAAAGGTAGAATTAGCCCACCACTAGCAGATATTGTCCTATTTGGGCTTTTCCTTTCGAGTTTCCCCTCAAAGTTTTTAAAACGCGTATGCTCGGAGAGATTTCCACACCTTTATAAAGAATGTTTCGTTCTCCTCTTCAACGATGTAGAATCTCACATCAAGGGTATGAGTTAAAGTCTCACACGAGTTAGATAGAAAAAGGTAGAATTAGCCCACCACTAGCAGATATTGTCCTATTTGGGCTTTTCCTTTCGAGTTTTCCCTCAAAGTTTTTAAAACGTGTATGCTCGGAGAGATTTCCACACCTTTATAAAGAATGTTTCATTCTCCTCTTCAACCGATGTAGAATCTCACATCAAGGGTACGAGTTAAAGTCTCACACGAATTAGAACAGAAAAAGTTAGAATTAGCCCACCACTAGCCGATATTGTCCTATTTGGGCTTTTCCTTTCGAGTTTCCCCTCAAAGTTTTTAAAACGCGTATGCTCGGAGAGATTTCCACACCCTTATAAAGAATGTTTCGTTCTCCTCTTCAACCGAGGTAGAATCTCACATCAAGGGTATAAGTTAAAGTCTCATACGAGTTTGAACACAAAAAAGTAGGATTAGAAAAGGTTATAATGAACATTTAAGACTAATAAATCATGACCATTAAGCATAATTTTATTGTAATTGACAGAAAACGAAAAGATTGTCGCTGTGGTTGAAAGTCAGGTGTCGCCCACTTTGGAACTTCCTCAACCCATATGGCGGAAAACGATGCAGCCCCGGCGTGGATGGCGAAGGAATGGGCAACGCCAATAGCCTCCGGCGTAGATGTTAATCACCAACAAATCAAAGATCATACCCTATCAAAATTGTTACAATTACACACCATTCTCTTTCCCGATCTCATTTACGAGAACGTTTTCTTCAATTTTTTGTACCACTCGCACCATTTCTCCGTTCTCGAATTTAACTAGGGTTAGTATAGCAAGACCCAGTAACCCGAAGAATCTGATTAACTTAACTCAACCCGAACCGACCTATTTATAATTTATTTGGTTGTTGGGTTTAAATGGTCTTTCTACGGAAGAAATCGTTGCCCCCTCGAAAGAGACAATGATAGTATTCGATCTTGAGAAACCTACTATTTTAGAACCATTCTTGTTTACGAGCCTAACCTACCTTCAGCTTGAAGTCTTTCTTTTTTTAACCTAAGCTAGAACCGCTTCGAAACTTCACTAGACCACCATCACCCCTTAGTGCTTAAAAAACGCTACTTCTCGTTCTTCTCTTGAAGGCCTTGTTTAATCCAAGTTGTAATAATAAATTGGCTTGCACGTGCTACAAGCAATAGTGGATCGTTCCATCAAATTTCTTTATATCAAACCGTGTGGAACTCACAAATTTTGACATATCTGCTTCACTTCTAGCAAATCTGTAAATAACTGAAGAACTCACACTATCGAGAGTTTTGTGACTTGTTATACGGATTTTTGACTTTTTGATGTTGAAGTTACGATACTGCTAAGACGATATAGAATACTTAGAAACTGCTACTTACACCATTTTCCCCGCTCTTTAACTAGAGTTAGTGTCCATTTAAACAACTCTTTTTAGAACAACGACAACAAACAACGTATAAAGCAAAAACGACGACCTCATGCCTACGAAACGGCCCCCAAAGACTTCTTTAGAGACCATGTTTCATTAATATCTTTTAAACTTTTTAAAAAATTAAAAAATACAGAAGTATATTTAAAAAATACTTATAAAAGACTAATTTTAAAAAGTGGCACTAACAGTAGAGGTATATATAAATGTTTTTGAAATTTATAAAGAAAAAATAAAAATATTATTATAATAAGGCAATGAAATTGTGAGACGGATAATGAATAGATTCAGACAATAAAATTAGAGAGACTGTGAGACAAGAAAGACCGACAATAAATAGGCTCAGGCAATGAAATTATGAGCCTGTGAGACGAGAAGAGGGCACAATTTCACGACCTTTTCTTAAATTCTATACTTTTATTGCATAATTATATATAAATAAATAAATAAATAAATAAATATATATATATATATATATATATATATATATATTTATTTATTTATTATTGAGAAAATTGAATAAATAAATAAATAAATAAATAAATAAATAAATAAAAACAATATTGGACCCTAAAGGGAGTCCAATAGGCACCCAAAGGGACCGTCTTAATTTCGATTTCGATTTCGATTTCTTTTCCCCTAATTCCTTCTCCCTTCTCTCTCGGTCCACTTAGCTCGAAGCCCAATTTCTCTCTCTCCAGTTAAACCCTAGATCTGAATCCATCGCCGGCCCTGAAGCTCCGTCGCTGGGCTTGCAACCATCATCGAAGAACTCTTCGGCTTCCTTTTCTCCGTCTTAATTTCCGGTAAATTTCCTTCTGCCTTTCTCGCTCGATTTCTCTAGAACTTTCGTTCGCGAAAAACCTTTTATTTTCTTCGTTTTATGCCTTATGTCCTATCGGAAAACTGTATTCATATTATTTACATTGTTTCTGTTTGTGTTTGGGATTTTGGCGTTGGATTTGCTTCTCGTTTCGTTATGGTTTCATTTCATAGTTCGAATTCTAGAGGCTCAGCCGATTCTGTGTTTGGGGAATCATCGGGATTGTTTTTGTTTCTCGATTTTATGGGTTTTCCTTTGATCTGGGCTGTTTGCTGGAAATTAAGCCCAAAGCTTGATGAACCAAACCCTAGATCGTACTTCGAATTACCTTTTATTAGCCCGTGGGAGAAATTAGCGGAATTATTAAAAAAAAAAGAAGTTATTTTTGACCTGGCTGTATCCCACGTGGGCTCCACGGTGGGCTGGGGGAGTTTTGCGTTTGATTAATTAAGGCTTTTTTTCAGCCATACATAAAGTGGTCTGGTTATTGGTTAGGCTTTTTTTTTTTTTTTTTTTTTTTTTCTGGCTAAGATTGACACGTCATCTTCAATGGCCCCGTATCCACTCGTACGGCCCATTGTACACCAAGTTCGTTCTTTTACGTGTATGACTGTCAATAAAGTGTAAATAAATAAAAATACCCTTCGACTTTAGTATAAAAAAAAAATGCAAACTTTAAAGGTTTCAATAATACTTTTAATCTTTCAAAAAAAGTCTAAAAAATACTTTTTTTTTTTTTTTTTTTTTTTTTAGTTTGAACTTCATTAGGATGAAAACGGTTAATAATTTATTTAAAAAATACTCTTGAACTTTTAAAAAGATTTTTAAAAATATCAACTTTCAAATGGGTTTCAAATACCCTTTAAGTTTTTAGAAGTTTCATGAGTATACCCTTAAACTTTTTTAAAAATAATCTTACAGTTAGTTGTTAAATATACTAATGAACTTTTAAAAGTAACACTAAGAGTAAAGATAATTTATGAGATGTTAGTAGATGATTTTCGTCTATATATTGATGGTAAAAAACTTTTTTAAACAAAGTTGTTAATGCTATCTTTAAAATTTCATGGATATGTTTTTCAATATACAACCTATGATGGAATCGAAAATTTCGGGATCTATTAAATACAATTGAAAGTTTAGGAGTCCATTAAACACTTTCCAAAGTTCAGAGACTGAGTAGGCTCAAATTTCAAAGGCCAACGACTAAAATCTTTGTAATTTAACCTTTAAGTGTATAGAACCATATGTTTTGTTTCAATTTCTTTAGCCTTTTCACATGTTCTATATAGCTGGTAATTCTGTATTTTTTTGCTACTATTTTCCTAGATTCATCCTGAGGTTTGCTTCACTGTTCTTGTAAATTTCTTAACTTCATTATTTTTAATCGAATGCGGTTGTTAGGCCAATACTGGACTGTTAACGGAGTTAATTCTCAAACATTCTGCAATTAACTATAAGGCCAGGCTATGTTATATCTTGTTTGTACCAATTTGAAACTTAAAGGTTTTCGTCCTTTGTTACCTCTACTTCCTGGTTGTTTCCTAATATCCCGATATTTATGCTTTCCTGTGATCTACACTTCAACTTTATAGGCTGTAGATATCCTTGTCTAAATGTAGATGGTTATTTTGTAGCAGGAATTCTTTCTTCGGGTTGTAATGGATACACCTCATGAAATGATGTTAACTCCCTATGTGGAAAAAACGCCAAACTCTGATGAATATGGTGCGCTGACCAACACAGAACAACAGCCTAGCAAAAGGAGGAAAAAGAAGTCCATAGTCTGGGAGCACTTTACCATAGAAAATGTAAGTGCTGGATGTAGAAGGGCGTATTGCAAGCAATGCAAGCAAAGTTTTGCATATAGTACGGGGTCAAAAGTAGCCGGTACCAGTCACCTAAAACGGCATATTGCTAAGGGAATATGTGCTGCACTTCTACGCAATCAGGACAAAAGTCATTTAACGCCATCGACTCCAGCTTCGAAAGGAAGTGATCCGCCAAAAAGACGTTATAGAAGTCCCAACTCATCTTATATCATGTTTGATCAGGAACGATGTTGCCAAGAATTCACTCGGATGGTTATTATGCATGATTACCAACCCCACATGGTTGAAAATACTGGATTTGTATCTTTTGTACAGAATATTCAACCGCGATTTAATGTAAGGGATTTCAACCATTTCCAAGGGGACTGCATTGGAACCTACCTAGCAGAAAAGCAAAATGTCATCAAATTAATTGAGGGTATTCCAGGGCGCATCTGTCTTTCGCTGGACATGTGGACATCGAGTAAAACTGTCGCTTATGCTGTAATAACAGGTCATTTTGTGGATAGCGATTGGAAGCTGCACCGGCGGATTCTCAGCGTGGTCATGGAACCATATCCTGATTCTGATACAGCCCTAAGTCATGCAGTTTCAGAGTGCCTTTCTGATTGGAATTTGGAAGGTAAACTATTTTCTCTCACCTTTGATCACCATGCCACTGAGTCTGCACTTGGAAATTTGAGGCCCCTGCTTGCTATCAAAAACTCCCATATTCTGAATGGCCAATTTTTGGTTAGTAAATGTATTGCACGTACATTAAGCAGTATTGCACATGATGTGTTAACTGCGGGATCGGTCATTGTTAAGAAAATTCGGGATTGCGTAAAGAATGTAAAGTTGTCTGAGTCTAATGAAGCAAAGTTTCTTGAGCTCAAAGAACAGCTTCAGGTCCCAACAGAGAGAAGCCTGTGTCTGGACGACCTAACACAATGGAACACAACTTATTTTATGCTGATTGCTGCACTTGAGCTGAAAGAAGTGTTTTCGTGTCTGGATAATTCTGATCCTGATTATAAAGAAGTGCCAACAAGGGATGATTGGATGCAAATTGAGACTCTTTGCACATGTTTGAAAGTTCTCTTTGATGCTGCAAGCATTCTCAGCACTATAAGCAACCCAACCGTGATTACGTTTTTTCACGAAGTATGGAGGATTCACTTGGAGCTTGCTCGTGCACTTGCCAGCGAAGACCCATTCACTTGCAGCCTCTCGCAAATGATGCAAGAAAAGATCAACAAATATTGGAAGGATTGTGGTCTAATTTTGGCTGCAGCTGTAGTTATGGATCCTCGGTTCAAGATGAAACTTGTAGAGTTTAGTTTCAATAAACTTTATGGCGATGAAGCTCCTGCTTACATTAAGATTGTTGACGATGGGATTCACGAGCTCTTCCATGAATATGTCACACTTCCGTTGCCTCTAACGCCAACTTACGCCGATGAAGGGAATGTAGGAAGCAACGTCAAGTCAGAAGGACTTCAGAGTGAAAGTCTTCTGTCAGATAATGGACTCACAGATTTTGATGTCTTCATAATGGAGACTTCGAGCCAGCAAATGAAATCCGAACTTGATCAGTATTTGGCTGAGTCGCTGCTGCCTCGTGTGCAGGACTTTGACTTATTAGGCTGGTGGAAGCAAAACAAAATGAAGTATCCAACTCTTTCAACAATGGCTCGTGATATTTTATCAATACCAGTTTGTACTCTTCCCCCCGAATCGATATTTGATATGGAGATCAAGGAGATGGATTCATATCGAAGTTCATTACGACCTGCTACTGTCGAAGCAATTATATGTACACGGGACTGGATCCAATCTGATTTAGTTTCTGATGCACTTGTAAAAATGGAATATTAGAGCCTAAACCTTATTGTCTTCTGTGTATTTATTAGGCTGTGGAATCATCTATATCCTTTAAAATCTCTTGGCCACCATAGCTTTTGTACTCCAATTTCTTTACAGGTTGAATTGAGGTTGAAGAGAGATATTGGTCTCTGTCACCAATTGAGAGACCAGTTTTATTGGAATGAGATTTTAGCTGGTCTCTGTTCCTTGACATGTTTTTTTACATTTTGATTGGTTGTCTTGAAACTGGTAATTCCCCCAATAAAAAGTGTCCCATAAAGGTGATGGAAAGGAGTTCTTGTATGCATTGTCTTTTAAAACCTGTGCCAAACATGACGTCTTTGCATAGTAACCTATGATCGTAAAATATATGTCGATGTTGTTTAACTATGTTCGTTTTGGCAAGACTCGCTCATACTCATTCGTGAGCAATTATATTTGATCTCTCTATTCTCTGTTATGATCTGACAGGCCAACAGTTACTAGAAGATCATGCTGTGATGAAAATCTTGCAAGGAACTCGAACGAATGCTAACCGATGTTTTACAAGGTACAGAATCCTCTCTATCTCTCATTCTAACTATAGCAAATGGGTTTTTGAATTTTGCCTAATCAGAGCTGTTTTCAATGAGGAAGGCCAAAGTTAAGCCTTCTAAGCCACAGTGAATGAAGCAGCATATGAATTACATCAAATGGCTTAGCAGGCCTATTTATCTTGAAATGCCGCTTTACTTTCATCACTCCTTTGTACATCTTCAAATACTTCTCTTCTGAGATAGCCTTCAAGATCGTCTTTATTTCTGGTATTTTCTTAACAGGTATCTGCACCGAAAACCGACTCCAATCTAGAACGTCGCTGAATGGTAATGAATAATTATCAGAAATGATCACCGGAACACAACCACCATAGATGGCTTCCACCACCCTCGGGCTTGCCACTTCATAGCCACTCGGGCAGAGACAAAACTTGCTTTTTCCAATCAATTTGGTGTAATTTTGGTTCTTAGGAAGGTATTCATGAACTTGAACTTCTTTGTCTTTTTCCTTCCAATGCTGGATCATGATCTTCCTTATGTATCCATGAGCTCCTCCAGCGAAGAAAGCTAGAATTGTGCGGCTTTCTGGTGGCTGGCCTAAGTCAGGTGGCCCTAAAGTTCCAGGATGGATGTTGATTTCTGGGAGTGAAATGTCTATGTCGGGACGAAAGCCTTCTGTGATGTTTGCATTGCATACTACCCTGATGAAGTTCTTGAACAGTTGGGGGTTGGCATCTGACATTTCTGGTGCCTTGAAATCACCATTAAAAGTTAAGAGGAAGCATTAGAAAAAGAAGAAACAGAGACTTGATAACAAGTTGGTTGAATCTTATTTACCCAATCATGGCATGAAACCATAAAATGATCAGCACCTTCGCTTCGGTTCCAATATGGATACCTGTTGGCAATGACTCGAATGTAATCAGTTATCACACGGTGCATCCGATCACGGTTGTAGTCGGCGGGAGAGGTAATTGGTCTGTAAATGAAATGAATGATGTTGGTAATGCTCGTAGGAAGAAGAAACACATGAGCTTGATCAGGATGGCTAGCTCTAAAAGGGCTCTTGCTGCAATCTAACTCATCTATAAATTGGCCTTCAATGGCGTATATGCTATTCAATGGACCATCATGAACCAGAGGCTGTTCCCCTTCTCTGTAACTCCATACCTTGAACCTCTGCACCATTTCTATGTGGCTTCTGCATAACATTTTGGATATATACTTTAATCATAGTTCATCAAATCACTCAAATTTTATATCATATATTCATATGTTTGTTCTTTTTTCAGTAGGAAAAACTCAACTGATGAAAAGCATAAGGATTTCGGTAAATGGAGCCTCTGGGAATGTAAGTTTCTTTCTTCTCTGATGTGAAGTTTTTCCACCGAACTGCATTTCGGATCGATGCTCGAGCTTCGGCCAAACTTGCTTCGATCATCCTCAAGCTCGTCTTCTTCTTCTGCTCCACAAACCCATTATGAAAACCAAAACACACACACACACACACACACACACACACACACACACACACAAAAGCAAAAGAACTGAAAGGGAGAGCTTTTCTTCTTTCATGCTTACTTTGATGAATATAGCTTTCATGGGCTTGTTGCCTTCTCTCATGGCAGTTATGGGAAAGAAAGATGCTAATGGAATAGCTTCAGTTACTTGTGACAGGTCAAACAATGGCGGAATAGAGAGAAACAGAAGAACAAAAAGAAGAAGAAGGCTTGCTGGGAGTAACAAGCAGCGGAAGCTTGCCATGGCTGAACTCTTCAAGCTCTCTCTCTTTCTCTAAGCTTTTGAAAGAGAAACTGAAGAGATTGCAGGCACAAAAAGGTTAGAAATTCTTCCTTCTTCTTCTAAAATCGATGTGGTGATTAATTAATGCATTACGTTGAATGATATGGTGGAAACATTGCTTGGAAAGAGTGATGCTTGTAGACACCGGTACCTTAAATAAGAGTTCTTAAGAACTCAGATTCACAAATTTAATTAAAAATTAATCTACAAATCTATAGTTTTCTACTTCATTTTGTTTACATGAGATGATTGAACTTTAGATACCCAATTCGTGGAGATATGAAAAATCTCGATATCTGAATACTTATACTTATTCAAGTCACTTTTGGTTTGCCCAAGATATCGACTTAAAATGTTGACGAATATTGTAGAGACAGAAGTGTTTGGTTAAACGTTTTGTTTGTGATGCCATGGAATAAAATGTCTGGAAAAAAATGCCAATCAAACAATTGAATTGTGTTCAGCGATCCATGAGAAATGTAAAATTTCATATAAATTTATTAAAATAATTCTAAGTAATTAAATTTTCATTTTTTTTTTGGTAATCAATCTTAATAATTATCTTAAATAAATAATTATAATAAAATTATATAGTAAATAGTCCGTACCATGTTAAAAATCTAATGAATATAGGGTAGAGTAAATTATAATAAATGAAATATATTTATAAATCTTGTACATTTATAATAATTTATTAATATTAAAAAAAGTTCATGTATAAATAATTATTACAATAGAAGACTTAATTATTTTTTATTAATTATAATTTATTATTATTAATTAGAATTTTAATTTGAATCAATTAGTTATCCATCAAAATTATTATATATTAACGAATAATAAAAAAGTTAATTAAAAAAATATTACAAATCATTAGAGGTATTATGTTGATCTCAAAAATTTTGATTCAAATAAATGAAAATTTTTTATTAAATCTTTCAAACTAGTTTTTTATTTTTTATTTTTTATAATATATAATTTTTAGAGGTCAATATTAGAAAATAGAACTTAAATTTAGGATCTTGGGTGACAAAGTTATTGATGTGGCTGCCCCCAACTTTAATTGAACTTCAAGCAATGTATAGAGATCCACAATAGGCACCAATTGTAATATCTTTGGAAATTGTATTTTTTTTCTTTTTTTTTTTTATGATAATTTAGATTTTCTTTTGATTTTAATTTTAATTTTTGAAAATTATATTTATTTTCTCACAAATTTGCTACGATCATTGAACACCTCCATCTCGTTTTCGATCAATTGTACATGATCAATCCTTTCAACGTCCCCGACCCCTTCTTTGCAAAATCATCAGCTGAGAATATCTTAGAAGTATCCTCTTTTTCAACATCCCCGACTCGTTAACACATCGGCGACCGTCAACAGCCTCATATATGGCTCAACATGGCTTTTTAGATAAGGAAATCCTTTGGCTTTCATGATCAAGTTATATATGTTAATGTTGAAA
Organism: Cucurbita pepo subsp. pepo; assembly: GCF_057944985.1. Taxonomy (NCBI): domain Eukaryota; kingdom Viridiplantae; phylum Streptophyta; class Magnoliopsida; order Cucurbitales; family Cucurbitaceae; genus Cucurbita; species Cucurbita pepo. The sequence continues at coordinate 16,449,370 of NC_141808.1, read as the reverse complement.
GCATCAGCTACACTATTGGAAATAAGAACAAACATTAGTAAAGGCAGCAACAACAAATTATTGGTCAATTCAAGCACAATACCGAAGAGAGAAACCCTTGTCCTCAACCATTATACATACCAAGATGCCATCTCTTCAATATCAAACAGTACGCCACCAACAGGAGCACGAAAAGCACTCCACGTGTTACAAGATCTCGAGATATGAAACTCCCTGACCTAGTACCAAGAATGCAACACATGTTGAGGATTGTTGGGAGAGGAGTTCCACATCCACTAATTCATGAGTTTATAAGTAATGAATGTATCTACGTTGGTATGCGGTCTTTCGGAGAAACCGAAAACAAAGTCATGAAAGTCTATGCTCAAAGTGGATAATATCATACCATTGTGGAGAGTCGTGATTCCTAACATGGTATCAAAGTCGTGCTCTTAACTTAGCCATGTCAACAGAATCTTCAAATGTCAAACAAAGAAGTTGTGAGCCTTGAAGATGTAGTCCAAAGTGACTCAAGTGTCAAAAAAATTGCGTATTTTGTTTGTGGGCTCTAAAGGTGTCGAGTTTCAATTAAGGGGAGGCTATTCGAGGGCTCCATAAGTCTCGAGAGAGGCTGTTCAGATAAGCCTTTACTTCTGGTCTATCTGAGCCGACTAGAAAAGCCACCACCTACCTAAAAGATTTGTAACATCTCAATCTCAAGCTTACCGATAGTAAATATTGTCCTCTTTGGGCTTTCCCTTTTAAGCTTCCCTTCAAGGTTTTTAAAACGCGTCTGTTAGGAGAAGTTTCCACACCCAATGTTTCTTTTCTCTCTCCAATCGATGTAGGATATCACAATCTACCCCCCCCCCCCCCCCTCCTTCGGGGCCCAATGTCCTCCCTGGCACACCGCCTGGTGTCCACCCTCCTTCGGGGCTCACCGTCCTCACTGGCACACCGCCCGATATCTGGCTTTGATACCATTTGTAACAACCCAAGCTCACCACTAGCAAATATTCTCTTTGGCCTTTCTCATTCGGATTTCCTCTCAAAGTTTTTAAAACGCATTTGCTAGGGAGAAGTTTCCACGCTCCTATAAAAAATGCTTCATTTCTCACTCCAACCGATGTGAGATCTCACAACTTTCAGATTCTATCAATGTCTTACGAAAATTCTTTAGCTTCCCTTTAACACAGTTTTTCTTTCAAAACCTAGAGCTTAAGCCAGTTATCATGCATGTCTACTGGCTAAGTTCCCATATAATTACTACTCAATAACCAAAAAACTCTGTTCCTAGTAACATCAATCCTATTCCTACTTGATCCAAATTCCCCTAAAACTAATAGAACAGGTTGCAAAGATTTCAATCTAACAGTAGCACAGAAGTACCTGCCCTCGGTTGAGGGAGTCCCACACTCGTTAATTTAGGCAATGGTTATGGTGTATAAGTAAGGCAATGATCATGGAAAAGTCCAAAACAAAGCTATAAGAACTTATGCTCAAAGTGGACAATATCATACCATTGTGGAGGGTCGTAATTCCTAACACCCTCGATCTTCATATTCAAAGTGACCACAAACTTCTTCCCTGCAATATTCTCCACTGCTAGATTGTTTCAGAAACCAACAAGACCCGATCAAGAAGCATGAAAGCCACTTCATAACCAAGTAATTGAAATATCTGGAAATCCTCACGATTCCTCGCCTCGACCGCTGGGTATAGGTCGCGCGCTTTAGTGCCATCCATTTTCGGGGCTAGTTGATTAGGCAGGTGAGTTGTTATACATTCCTTAGCGGATTTCGACTTCCTTGACCACCGTCCTGCCGTCTTAATCGACCAACACCCTTTGTAGGATCTAGGTTAGCACGCAGTTAGGCACCGTAACCCGGCTTCAGGTTCATCCCGCATCGCCAGCCAATCTTGCACGAATAACTCGTTATCAAAAATCCTGAAACAAACCACATCAATAGCAGAGTAAAAAAAGAAAAAAAAAAACCCTAATCAAACCCAGAAATAGGGTTTACATAAACCCTAAACCCAATAAACAGAATTCAAAATCCAAAAGAGGGGAAAAGAAGAAACCCCAAACAAATAACTCAACTCACTCGTAATCAAGGCTCTTAATGGGAGCAGACATTAGCCCCAACAATGGCGACCTGCGATGAAGAATTGGCAGATGATTATAATATTTATTTAAACTTGAAATATAATTTCATGAAATTAAAATTTTAGATTAAGATTTTTAAACCATTGAATAAATTAAATTATATAATATTCCTTTTTAAATATATTTGGGAATTTAGTAATTATATATTTATTGTGTCTTTTGCTTTATGTCTTTATCCAAAAATAACAATTCATTATTATTATTTTTCTTGGCTTAGGGTTGAAGATTTTTAGCCATTGATTGGTCTTATTTGGTTTATTCCATTTGTCATTTTCCTTTTTTTCTTTTTCTTTTTATTTTTAATTCTTCGAGTTCATCTGACTCTCCAATCTACTTAAATATGTGTTACAAGTTAACGACCCATGCCCAAGATTCAGCACCTGACACCTGCGAGTTTCGGGCATTCCCTTATGGTATGCATGTTACTCACTCCTCGTATGAAAGTCCCACAAACCAACACAAATTCTTCGAACATGTTTTGTTCTCACTCACATGCATCTGAGAAAATGTCCCAATTGGTCACCTAACATAGAATTGCTGTACATTTAACCAATGAAATTTACATGATTGAGCCACCGAAAAGAAAGATGTACCTTGTTGGTATAGATAGTAACTTTCAATTGTTTCAAGTAATTTTTAGTCATTTTATATTTTGGAATGCTCTCATTCTGGAGTGATCTTGGTTCATATATGTACCCTTTTTACTCAAATATTACATAAAATTCAATTATTATATTTAATAGATCATTTAAACCTACCCATTTAAGCACTAAACTTATAATATAATCGAATAATTATAAAAAAATATATATATATATATATATATATATATATATATATAATTGGTCGTGGGCTTCTCATGAACAATTATGGGCTATAATTGAATTATTTGTTGAATTTTGTCCACATTTAATGTACAGCCTATCTTAGAAAATGATGCACCTTAAAAAGCACTGTTATTAGTTATTACATTTACCTACCAAAAATAAGACAAAAAGCTCCAAAAATGTCCAATTCAACGATATAATTTTTTTTTTAATCTTATATATGACATCAAAAAAAAAAAAAAAAAAAAAACATTAATGAACCGATATCTCGTTTAAATAAGAGCAACTATGGTTAAAAAACAAACTTAAAAGAATTGATAATTGTTATGTATAGCAACCGTGCACCTTTCTTTTCAATGATTAAATTAAGGTTCACTAGAAGATTGAACCGACATGAGGTTAGCTCGATGTCTCGAGAAAAACTCTTTCTAAAGTAAGACAAAAATTCTGCAATGAGATAAGAACTATCGAGAGGAGCAACAAACCTGAGAGAAGGATCTAGAATGTGAAAAAGTGACGAGAAGGGAAGTAGCTGATCGCGAATGCTGATCTTCTTGAGTAGTCCTAACCATCTTTTATACATCTAACCATGCAAAATTGTCGGTCATTTTGTGGCAGCCTCTTCAACTATTTTCTCAGTCAATTGGTCCTAATCTCGAGTTAATGTTCTTAATCTTTTGAGCTTTCGTACTGTCTCATATTCGTTGAGTTGACGTGAAAGAATCAATGGGAATAAATTAAAATACACAAAGTAATTTTTTGAAAAAAAGAACTCCCGTTGACTTTTCTAAGCATAATTTTTACTGAAATACTCGAGGGTATGCGTATCTATTTAATATTTTGATTTAACTATTTATCACCAAATCATAATGGGTACAGCAGCATTCAGCAAGATCCATTTTCCGCTCCCTTATCTAAAAAAAAGTACGCATTTTTATTTGTTCTTCATCATACCCTATTGAAATTCATTGATTTTATTTGTGTTCTTATTAATAAAAGGCTAAAAATCAACCATTTATTAACACACAGAGAGAGAAAGATCCAATCCCGACGTTTTCGTGTCGGCAACACGGTTTAATCGGCTGCCGGAATAGCGACACTCAGAAAAAGTATACTCATCCGTCCAATTCCAGCTCGATTTCATCGATCACACGCCAATCACGCTGCCAAAATGGTTTGAGCATATTCCTCTCCCCGAACCTTAATCTTCCCAGTTCTTCAATTCCTCTCCCGATTTCTTTCTCTCTACATGTATTTCATGTCTACTTTCGTGGGTTCTTGCTTGATCGTCTTATTTTTCACCCAGTTTCTTTAGACCCCATCAAAGTTTTGTCCCCAAATCCACTGAAGTTCGCACGGAGTAGCTCAAATGGCGTTTGTGCTAGGTCTCGTGCTGGGTGTGTTTGTCGGATTAGGTCTTGTCGTGGGTTTTGTGAAGTCCGAGAATGCTCGGTCGAAGCGACGGGCTGATCTTGCTGCTACAATCGCTGCTTTTGCGAGAATGACAGTGGAAGATTCGAGGAAGATCTTGCCTCCTCAGTATTATCCCTCCTGGGTCGTCTTTTCCCAGAGCCAAAAGTTGAGTTTTCCTTCTAACTTTTCCCTCTTGTTTCACTTTTGGATGAAGTTCATGAGGTTTGCTGTTCATGGTGGATTGACATTGGATCTGTTGCCCCATTTTGCAGTTGACTTGGCTCAATCTGCATCTTACCAAGATTTGGCCGTATGTTAATGAGGTAGATTTTGTTTTTGTTTTTGTTTTTGTTTCTGGGTTTTGTTCTTGATGTGTTGGCCCCTTTTTTACCTTGTTGAATTTTGTGTAATAGGCTGCTTCTGATCTGATAAAGGCTTCAGTAGAGCCTGTTCTTGAACAATATAGGCCTATCATTCTGTCATCACTCAAGTTTTCTAGGTTCACCCTTGGCACTGTGGCTCCACAATTCACAGGTTTGTTCATGTTGGGGAGGTGGGGTTGATGATTTCTCTTGTTCTGCATGGTTTTTCACTCATTGGGTTGCTTTCAATGCCGTAATACACTTGTATTTTATGTTCCTACTTCAAACGTTGGACTCTTATGTGAAGTTTGGCCTTGCAACAAGGGCTAGAGATGTTTAGAGAGGCCTAAATCCTAGTTCCTAACTTTAAAAACTTGATAACTTCGGTGACAAATTCTGTAACGGTTCAAGCCCACCGCTAACAGATATTGTCCTCTTTGGCCTTTCCTTTTCGTGGTTTCCCTCAAGGTTTTAAAACGCGTCTGCTAGGGAGATGTTTCCATAGCAGATATTGTCCTCTTTGACCTTTCTCTTTCGGGGTTTCCCTCAAGGTTTTAAAACGCGTCTGCTAGGGAAATGTTTCCACACTCTTACAAAGGGTGTTTCGTTCTCCTCCCCAACCGATGTGGGATCTCACAATAGAGGGTCTTTCGTTCTTCTCCCTAACCAATGTGGGATCTCACAATCCACCCCCCTTTGAGGCCTAGTGTCCTCGCTTGCACTCGTTCCTTTCTCTAATCGATGTGGGACCCCCACCAAATCCACTCCTCTTCGAGGCCTAGTGTCCTTGCTAGCACATCGCCTCATGTCCACCTCCCTTTGGGGCTCAGCCTCCTCGTTGGCACATTGCCCATTTTTGTAACGGCCCAAGCCCACCGCTAATAGATATTGTCCTCTTTGAGCTTTCCCTTTCGGGCTTCCCCTCAAAGTTTTTAAAACGTGTCTACCAGGGAAAGGTTTACACACCCTTATAAAGGGTGTTTCGTTCTCCTCCCTAACCGATGTGGGATCTCACAAATTCTTCCCAAGAAACTAGTGGGGTGGGGCATAAACGTACTTACCTCAATTATCAAAAACAAAGGTTAGCATTGGTGAGGATTGTTGGGAGAGGAGTCCCACATTGGCTAATTAAGGGGTTGATCATGAGTTTATAAGTAAGGAATACATTTCCATTGATATGAGGTCTTTTGGGGAAAACCAAAAGCAAAGCCACGAGAGCTAATGCTCAAAGTGGACAATATCATACCATTATGGAGGGTCGTGGTTCCTAACAAGCATTTTGTTTGAAATTAATGGTTGTTTCCTTTTTTCCTTCTTTCATTCCAAGTAATGTTATCTCTGTTCTAAAGTTTATATGAAGTTCTTGCTGTCCTATTCCATATGGCAGGAATTTCTATAATTGAAGATGGAGGAACTGATGGTATAACCATGGAGCTGGAAATGCAGTGGGATGGTAATCAAAGTATAATACTCGATATAAAGACTCGACTCGGTGTTGCACTACCAGTGCAGGTATTTCTAGCCAATCGTCCCTCACTTATGCAACGAATTGACGTTGATATCTTCTTTTTGGATGAACTAGCAATGAAGCAAGTGATGAATGAACTCTTTTTTTCCAATACTTTTTTGTAAAAAGTTGAAGCTTAAAGTTAGACAATCTTCCGAAATTCGTGTTTTAAGTACGTATACCCACGTAGACAAGATTCTCACAGGAAAGCTCATTGAGCACCGGGGGGATAATAAAGTTATGTAATAATAGATTCATCGATAATGTAATGCCCCAAGCCCACCTCTAGCAAATATTGTCCTCCTTGAACTTTCCCTTTCAGACTTCCCCTCAAGGATTTTAAAACACATCTTTCAGAGTTACGCAACAGGACCGATACTCATCCAGATACTGTCTTCAGGGGAAGTCCAAAGAGGACAGTACTTGGATGAGTACCTGTTTGCCTTTTAACCACTTATTTTGTTCCGGGAAGTAAATAGTTACATTTGATATTTATCTGTTCAGGTAAAAAACCTTGGATTCACAGGCGTTTTCAGGTTGATATTGAAGCCTCTGGTCGACGAATTTCCGTGCTTTGGCGCTGTTTGTTTTTCTCTAAGGCAAAAGGTATCCGATAATTTTCGACTAATACATAAGGGAAAGTTCATTATAAACAAGCAGCCAATATGATGAACTATTAACCATTTCTTAACAGAAAAAGTTGGACTTTACACTTAAAGTTATTGGTGGGGACATATCAGCAATACCTGGGCTTTACAGTGCACTCGAGGTATGATCGTTGTTCGTCATCATAATCGCTGGTTTAGTTTCCCTTGTGAATGTTACGCTCTTACTGATTGTCCATGGAGAATCGAGTTTTAAATTTCGTTTCGAGATAGATTTAACATAAGGCTTATATGTTAACACAGGGAACGATTCGAGATGCTGTTGAAGATTCTATTACATGGCCTGTTAGGAAAGTTATCCCTATAATTCCTGGTGATTACAGGTATGACAAAAGGAAACGTACGAACTAGCCACGACGTCTTGTGCCTTTGCTCACTACAGGGGACTTGCATTTTTTAACTTGTTGGTCAACTTGAAACAAAAGATACCGTAGAGATAGGACAGTTGTCGTATGAGGTCTACCCTATGCTAGATGCTAAGGTGCATTATAGATCGATATGAACATCATGAGTTGTCCCGTAATAAAACCTGTTGTTGCTGGTACTTTCTTCTCGGTTCCTTCTTCCATAACCCAAGCTCGGAGAAGGAAGAGAGAAGAGTCCGACCACAACGACCGAATTGATTATCTTCATGCATAAGGATACCTAGTATAAAAGATTTTAAAATCATCACCAACCTCCCTTTTCCTTTTTCAGTGACCTGGAATTGAAGCCGGTTGGGATACTGGAGGTGAAACTTGTGCAGGCGAAAGAGTTAACGAATAAAGATATGATCGGAAAATCGGATCCCTATGCGGTATTATATATACGGCCGCTCCGTGACCGAATGAAAACGAGCAAAATAATTGTGAGTTATTTTACTCTTTTGCTTTATCCTCTCTTTTGTTTATTGGACATGATATAAATTAAGATTGTTTCTTTTGTAGAACAATGACTTGAATCCCGTGTGGAACGAACACTTCGAGTTCGTTGTTGAAGATGAATCCACACAAAATTTGGTTGTGAAAGTGTATGATGATGAAGGACTTCAGGCTTCTGAGCTTATAGGGTGTGCTCAGATGCGGTTAAGTGAACTTCAACCTGGTAAGGTAAAGGATGTGTGGTTGAAGCTGGTTAAAGATCTGGAGGTTCACAGAGATAATAAGAACAGGGGGCAGGTAACAACACCTTGAATCTCCTCGATACTCGACACGGAAAATAAATGAATAAAACCATCAATCTGCTTAGGATGAAACTTTTGCTGCATGTTTCTAGAATCTCTTTGTAACGGTCCAAGCCTACCGCTAGCAGATATTGTCCTCTTTAGGCTTTTCCTTTCGGGTTTCCCCTCAAGGTTTAGAACGTGTATGCTAGGGAGAGGTTTCCACACCCTTGTAAAGAATGCTTTGTTCTCCTCCCCAACCTATGTGGGATCTCACAATCGACCTCCCTCCCTCCCTTTCGGGCTCAATGTCCTTGCTGACACTTGTTCCCTTCTCCAATCGATGTGGGACCCACCAATCAATTCCCCTTCAAGGTCCAGCGTCCTTGCTGGCACACTGCCTCATGTCCACCCCTCTTTGGGGCTCAGTCTCCTCGTTGGCACATCGCCCGGTGTCTGATTCTAATACCATTTGTAAGGGTCCAAGCATACTACTAGCAAATATTGTTCTCTTTGGGCTTTCCCTTACGGGCTTCCCCTCAAAGTTTTAAAACGCGTCTAATAGGGAGAGATTTCCACACCCTTATAAAGAAGGCTTCGTTCTCCTTATAAAGAATGATTCGTTCTCCTCCCCAACTGATGTGGGATCTCACACTCATTCAATTGGAATTGGTTTTTGAACCTAGTTTTTCAAGTATAGAAAGCCACAAAACCCGAACGCGTAGTTGTTGGTGGGAAACAATTAAATTGCTCGTTAAATGAATCTTTTGCTTATTGGTGTCAATATCTGAGTCCACTCATCTACTTTATACTAAACGTCTTTATGTACTATCCACCTTTAACGTTCATGATACTCGTATTTCCCTACGTAATACGCTGATTAAATCAAAACGACGTAAAGCAATCCCTTGATTCTGCTAAGAAGACTTCCTGTTTCTCTATATGATATGTGCATTCCTTTTGTGATTTTCTGAATGTCTGTCTATATAAGGTGCACTTGGAGCTCCTATACTGTCCGTTCGGTATGGAAAATGGGTTTACAAATCCGTTTGCCCCCGATTTTTCAATGACTTCCTTGGAGAGTGTACTAAAAAGTCGAACAAATGGAACGGAAGCTACCGAAAGCGAACAAGCTGCCACACAGAAGAGGAAGGAGGTTATTATTAGAGGAGTACTTTGTGTGACAGTAATATCTGCAGAAGACTTGCCTGCAACAGACATGGTAGGAAAATCTGACCCATATGTTGTACTCACCATGAAAAAATCAGAAATGAAGAACAAAACAAGGGTAAGGCTCCTACGCTGTTGGCCCTCTCATTCTCCTTATGTGATCCTTGGCTTAAAATGGTGTCTTATTTAATCCTTGGTTTCTTTTTCAGGTTGTGAATGAGAGCTTAAATCCTGTATGGAATCAGACATTTGACTTTGTTGTTGAAGATGGATTGCATGATATGCTAATTGCTGAAGTTTGGGATCATGACACTTTTGGGAAGGTCAGGCATCACTCTATTATTATTATTGCCTATTTTTCGCGTTTCGTTTTGTTAGATCTGACATCGGTGGCAGACGGAGAACAAAACATTCTTTATAAGGGTGTGGAAACCTCTCTCTCGTAGACGCGTTTTAAAACCTTGAAGGGAAGCCCGAGAGGGAAAACCCAAAAAGGAAAATTTCTGCTAACAGTGGGCTTGAGCTGTTACCACCTTTCAAGCTAAAATGTTGTTATACAGATGCTTTGATTCTTTTAAATTTTTAAAGTATCAAACCATCCACCTTTGAGATGGTAATTGGTGTCGTGTCTATGAGCTCTACTCGAATTGATATCTTTTTAACTTGTTTATATGTTCCTTCTCTTTTGACTGGTAGAGGTTTTTCGTCAAACTTACTTTTGCCTATGAGCCACCTCTACTTCATGTTATAGTGATGACGATGTTTCTCGAACTTATCGAAACTTACTCTTCACTAACATTGATTTGTTGGCTCAATCAGGATTATATGGGAAGATGTATTTTGACACTTACAAGAGTAATACTAGAAGGAGAATACAAGGAATCGTTCGAACTCGATGGAGCCAAGTCAGGGCGGTTAAACTTACACCTCAAATGGATGCCGCAACCGATCTACCGTGATACCTAAGCAATCCGTACCAGTAGAGTTTGGGCATGTACTATACCTACTCGAGCGAAACGCGTGAAGATTGTATATAAAATTGTTCCATACACCTTGGGGCTATCCAGACCACTGAGTTATGAAGAGAAGGGATTCCAAGCAGATGAAAGAAATAGGCAATGCCTTTGTTTTTTTGCTTTCCATGTTAGGATCTATGGTACTTTGAAGTGACAAGAACTTGAAGGAATTCTGAAACCTTTTTAGGTGTACTTATGTTTGGTTTAGTTTGAATATCTCATTCTTTGTGAGTCTAAGTTTGAGTCACCATGGTGCTATCAGTTCATGATTTTCAAGGCTAGCAATTTGGAGTGAGATATTCATGCCCTACATAACAAAGCGTTGGATAAAAGAATTGTCCTAAGACAGTAGTGGCCATCCAAATTTTTTAAGTTTTAAACCGCCATACGTCACAAGCTAGATCATGCTCGTATGTTTTACTTGAGATATCTATTAGACGGAGACGTGTCCGTTTCTCCCACCTATTTCATTTTCTATTTTCACGAAATTATTCATTTACTTTTGCGGGGATGAGAACAGGAAATCTCTGTAGAAATTTGCGGGGATCGTGTTCCCCGCACGTAATTTTTCTTCATTTATTATTCTTTCTAAATATAACCTTTCATTACAAAAAATTGTAAAAAAAACTCTTAAAAATCAATATATTTCATAAGCAAAGAAATATATAATATGCTACTCACATCATTTCTAAAAATTGATTTTAGTATCACGATAGTCTTTAACAATTAAAACAAATCTACAAAGTAGTCTTATTGTGATGTCCCACATTAGTTCGGGAGGAGAACAAAACACTCTTTGTAAAGGTATGAAAACCTTCTCTTAGAAGATGCGTTTTAAAGCCTTGAGGGGAAGCCCGAAAAGGAAAGCCCAAAGAGGAAACCTTCCCTTAGCAAACGCGTTTTAAAGCCCAAAGAGGACGTGGGTCTGCTATTTAAAGTCCAAAAGAGGACAATATTTGCTAGCGGGGAGACGGAGACCATTTATCCAACGGAAAAAAAATGTTCCCCACTCGTTCTCTATTCCCCTGTCTAAACGAGAAGTCTCCTTCCTATTTAGTTCTCTATTCCCCTCTCTAAACGAGAAATCTCCTTCCTATTTAGGGCTGGTCCTCGCAGGATCGACGTAAAATGGACATCCCTTTTAATATTAAAAACAACTTAGAAACCTTTACTATACTTGCTTTGAACAACTTGGGCTAGGGAAAAAAACCAATACAGAATTTCGTCTCAATGAAGACATTATAGTACACATGGATCAAAAAATGGAATTTATTCTGGAAGTTTAAGAACAAAGGCTAACCTTATATATCTCTGTACAATTATCAACTCAATTTTGACCCAAGCCTACAGATCTTTCGGCCAACATCGCCAGTAAAATTCCTGAGAACTGTTGGGCAAACACCTATCTCTGCTACCAATCACCAATATACTTCTCTGGGAAAGCAATGGAGTACAGACACAACAAAAAGATTAATCATGTGGTCTATTACAACGTCTCTTATTTAGATCTCTACCAACTGAAAACGATGGCAGATTAGTCTCAGCTTTGAGTTCAGAACGGCATCGATCCATCGGAAGCTACATCGTTTCAATTTCCTTTCTACGCAGAAGGGCTCTCAAGATTGTAAAACCAGAAATCAAAGCAATCTGCAAATGCTCACAGCTACTTGTTTTTATGCAGATCTGACCCATTTTACGTGTATTTAAGTTGGCGTTAACCGACAGTCTCATTCTTCGGCTAAGCCGAAACTCAGACTCTACATTCCCGCTCAGGATGGTTTCCTTGTCGAAAGAGAGGACGGTCATCGTTAGACTGAGATGGTCATTCCTCACTGGGTAGTCTTCACCTCTTAAAGTAGCTACTATGCTTCCACCATATGCCATTTGTCCTGCTCCTTCTATACGACCGCCATTGGCTACGAGCTTCACTCGCTTACCTATCGATATGGTATCTTCAAGCTTCACACCATAATAGCAATTTCTCTTGAAAGATATCAGAGAAAGTCCAATTCCAGGATGGTTGTGCTTAATGTTCCCCAGCTTAGCATTACTATGAACAGTGTATATCCTATCTGTACCAGAAGATTGAACATCTAGACCTAAAGTATAAGAAGATCCCCTAGAATCCATGTAAGAGGCAGCACACTCAGATTGAATGTTAAAGAAACGCTTATCTTTACTCACCTGCCCAGTGACTGAGGTAAAAACATTTTTCTTTATCTCCATCGCTGTTTCGAGATTTATCCCATCGAAGCCTACATCATGATCCCATCCTTGTGGGTCAAGAACAGGTCTCACAATCCACTGATCATCTACTGCGATGCAATGATATCTATGAACAGGACAATCTGAGTCGAAACTGGGTGGGACAGCCATATCTGGAAGCAAAACAGCTTCCGCCTCGGGCGATGCCTGCAAATCACCATTATTATCATTGTGTTCCGAGTCTCTATGTTTTAAAAGCTTGATTTCCTTCCTCTGATACTCTTCTCTTAGCTGTTTCTTTAAATATAGAGTTTCCCTGTATTCCAGCTCATCCAGGTATTCCTTTTTCTGTGAGTTCGACAGCTTCTCGAATTGGGATTTTGTCAGAATGCGAATCGAAGGTAGATCATCGTACTCATCTTCTTCATTGTCCCTGATTAGAATAGCTTCAATGTCATAGTCTACATCTGATGGACTTGTCGTATTTCGGCGCCGTAAAATAGATGAGAGTAAGTGGGGAAGTGAAGGCAGCCGGGTATTAGCAGCTAATGGCCCTAGCTCAATGCAATTTTGAAATTTCAATAGGGTATTAATGCTGCCCAAAACTTTATAACAAATGCACAACAACAAGAAATGTGATCTCCAGGCCTGCCCATTTGGAAGAACTTTTTCTCCCATAATATTTTTCTTACACTGAGGATGGTTCTCGACCAAGAGAACGGGATTTTCAAGTCTTGGGTCCGACAATGCCTGATGTATATTTTGCTGCAAAAGCTCTGAGCAATGGGACACATATGATTCGAAGGAGACAGGATATCCATCAGGTCCTTCTGGAAGAGCTGAGGAACAATGTGTCAAGACTAGGATGGTGTTGAACCAAATTGCAGGACCAAAGACCTCATTTATTAGCTTCATTAAAAAGTAGTCAGCATGATTCTTGTTTATGAGGTCAAGGCGCTCAAAGTACAAAACAATATCTGGTGGGGATTTCCTTATATATCTCTTCACAGAAAACAAGATTTTCTTATTTCTCTTCATATTTCCCGAGGACGATTGGGAAAGACCGGGGGTATCAATGAAGGATACTTTAATCCCATTGATCGTTCCCACAATCTCCTGAATACGATCGGTTGCAGGTTGAAATGCATCAGTTGCAGTTTTTGCTTGATCAAAGAGGGAGTTTATTGTAGCACTCTTGCCAACTCCTGTTTTTCCCAATACAAGTACTCTAAATGTGAAGCTTGATTCTGGTATCCCAGCTGCTTCTTGTTCAGCTGCTTTTTCTCTGGCTTTGCCTCTTTCAAGATTTACTCTTTTGAGATCGGATTCTCCTACCTGTATCAAAGTTGCTAGATGTATTCGATACAGGACCTTTTCCACTAGCAAATTGTTCGATGTCTGCCCGATTCTCTGCAGAAGTCGAAAGAACTGAACTTGGAGGTCCTCAATCATTGTCAACACATCCACCTTTACCCTGTTAGAGCTATGTTGAGACTGTTCCAGGGCCAAATCTTCTTGATTCTCCAAACTACCGCCAGAGTCTGATGTATGAGGGGCAGTGGGCGGTACAATAGTGGTTGCTTGAGCAACTTCAAAAGATAATGTGATGTTATTATAGAATTTGCAAACTTGGAAAAAAAAAACAGAAATGGTTTATAAAGCAAGTTTACATTATTCTACAGTAGAATGTAGCTCATTCTAAGCAGCTTTAACAGTAAAGAATTCTTCAATAAAACCATTTTCTCTGATCAGCGACCAAATAGCACCATCAACATTATATTTCTACCCTGTGACTCATTGGGACAAATTGGTTGAGAGAGAAGAACATTAATGTTAAAGCCAGGCATAAACTTGGCCATTAAAAAAAGTTCAGAAAGCTCAGTAGTTTAGCCTACATCTAGCCACAAATAACAGAAGTGAAGCCAAACTACCACGAAGGCTGCTGGGGTACAAGGATAAGAGATAACAGAATATGAATCTCTACAAGTGATGAACATAAATATATATGTTTCTTGAATCTTTACAAATGGTGACCATAAATAGTAAATTAACTCATTTGTTAATGAAATACAAATAACAACCAAATCAGGCAGGAAGAAAAAATTCAAACAACTAAAAGTATTGATAAAAAAAAGGAACTATAAATGTATTGATGACCAACAAAGAACTCTGCCAAAATGACTCAAATCTTTAGCAGCAGATTTGGAAGGCCCTTATCGATATTCTCAATTTTCTCAAGATGGTACCAAAAGTCAGTAAAAGAGTCATTTTCAATAGGGGTTCATTTTGTTAGGTCTATGAAAAGTTCATGTTCATGGCTAATCACTATATGGGTGTATTTTCTGTTTTGTACTTTTTTTTCTCTCTAGTATTCCTTGATCTTTTATGCCTTCGAGAAATTGTTTCTAGTTCAATCTTTTTATTTAAATACTACTTTGGTCCCTACATTTTCGAAATGTTCATTTTGGTCCTTGTACTCTCAACTTTAGATCATTTCATCTCTATACTTTCAAAATGTCCATTTTGATCTTGAACACTTAAAAAACGGATCATTTTTTAAAGTACAGGGACCAAACTGAACCAAAATTGAAAGTACAGGGACCAAAATAAACCGAAATTGAAAGCACAAAAACTAAAATAGTATTTAAACATTTTTTTTTTTTTTATAAGAAGAAGATTAAAGGACCCCACTCCGCTGGCATTATGCTTAGGACCCAACATACTAATCTCCTAGGAACTTCACACACTCCAAGGCTAGCACCTAGTGACACCATATATTTCAAAGTTTTCTATCTAGAGGCTTGGAATCCAAGACCTTAAAGACTCCAGCATAACCATCAAGACTACACTTTTTGTGCGTGTGTGTATGTGGCGGTGGCGGTGGCGGTGGCAGTGGGGAAGTTTAAATTCCAAGAAGTTCCCAGGGAACCAGAGCTTCATTGTGTTCCAAAATTTACAAAAAGCAAAGGTACATAGAACATCAATCCTTCACTATTGTGTAAAATATATCCCTTAATAGTTTAGACCAACAATGATAATTTCAATGTGGCAGCATCCTTACAAGAGATCCTGTTGAATAAGTAAACTAAACAAGCTATGAATTTTCTCAAAATCTATGGAATCAGCAGAGGCAAGAAAATTTTGAATCTAAAACAAAAACAAATTCATCAATTAGACTGATATGTACCTTCACCATCTTGGTCTTCATCCACGTGTTCTTTATTTTCCTCACCAAAGAAACTGTCACTCCCCAGTAATGGTCTTGATGAAACCACTGACTTGGATAATAATTGAGAAAACAACCAGTTTCTAACACCCTTCATTCTGCCTGCAAAATATTAAAAAGGAATGGAAGAAAAACTTTCTAATTTCAAAATTTCCTACACTAGTATTAACTGAAAATACCATGGTTCATGTGTCTTATCAATTGATCACACCTCCTAAGTCCACCAAATGAGAAGAACAATAACACAAATTATTTGCATAAAATGGCTTGACCTTGGGCAGGTCCAATCTTGTAAGCACTTGCTGATGACAGACAAAGGCCCTCCCTTCCTCGGCAATATAGATCATCCCAGTAAAAATGACTACCATTTAGACCCAACAAAAGTTCACCACATCAAATAAAACAAACCTAAAGATTCTTGTCCCACCTCATCCCCAGTAATAAATGTCGATCCCATTAACTCCTTGAACTACCTCTACGAGAACTTTTTAAGTCAATAAAGTCGTGTGCCTAAAACATCCCGGTTTCCCTTCAGTCCGCTTCAAAAGTCTATCCACCTTGAATTAATGTGAAGTCCTCTGTAAAGACCCGGAACATATTTCCTGTGATCAAGTTCAAAACTACATCCACCCTTTTCCATCTCTTCCAAGTTCCCAAAAAAATCATCACAAAAAATTTTCCTACCACAACTAGAAACGATATGAGAGAGTTCACAAGATCTAATCCAAAGGGGCCAAATAATGTTATGTCCACTTCTCTTCAATAGACGAGCACTTTCCCTTTACATCCACTATTATCAACTTCAATCCCAAAAATCTTGTAATCCATCTGACAAGATCTACCCTAATAATCCAAGACATCATGAGGCAAAAAGACACCAAGAGTTACTAAAAACTCAACGGATACGACTCGACATTTTCCAAGATATGCATGTCCTTAACCATCACCACAAATCCTCATTCTTTTATCTTTCCCTACCCTCTATTCGCACTTCCAAGCTCAACGACACAATAAAATACCTCCTAAACAGCAACCTATATCCAGTTCAACTATACTATATACTCACCAGATTTTTCCATTGAATACGTAAAAATAAGAACAATAAATTCAGCTAAATTGTGAAAGAAAGAGATAAATTCTCACCTCAAACAAGAAAACACCAGTGAAATCAACCCGAATTCAATCAAACAAATCGTCGAAGCGATAGCATCAGCTCAACTTCTCCAAGAACCAAGCCAAAGTTGAGCCAATATTACGTTCACAACCCAATTACAGAACTTCCTGTCGGAAACCGACCAACAAAGGTCCGGCCGATTGAGATTCCGATTCCGATTCCAATTCCGATTCCGATTGACGAGTACGGTGAGGACAAAGGAGCGAGCAAAATTGCGAGGGCTAAGGCGAGAGAGAAGGGATAAGACAGAAACACAATTTGGAAACTGAAATGAAACGGAAGCACAAGAGAGGACAACGGGTAACTATAAGGTGCGGAAAGAACCATGATAGTTTAATTTTAAAATGCGACACGTGGTAAGAATGTGATTACGATGAGTATGGCTGCACACGATAAATACCTGGAAGGGTAATGAAAGACACGTGGTGGAAGGAGAGAGGTCAATGCAATATCACTTTTTGTATTTTTCTTTTTTAAAGAAAAATCCATTAAAAAATATTTAAATTTCAAAATTGATATTTTTTAATTCAATAAGGTAAGAAATTAAAGGATTAATTATTGATGTCTTAATTCAATGGATTAATTATTAGGGTATTAATTGATGTCACTTACTAAATTTTACATAATCTTATCATTCTAATAAGTATAATAATAACTCTTTTAAGTATATAAATGTATATAATGTAAGTTATATAAATGTTTAGGGCCTACTTAGATGTATACTGATTAAATTTTAACCCGTTATCCGTTTACTAACGTTTTTACTTTTCTTTAAGTGTTTTAGTATTTGAATTTTTTATAAAAAACTTTATAATAAACTCTCAATTATTTTAAATATATCGATAATTAAAATTGTCAAAAATGGTAATCCACCTTAAAAAGATGAAAAAGACTATAGATTTTGTGAAGCGAGTTTGATAACTCACATTCCCGGACCGTTACAAACGTCTAAATTACAAGCCTAACATAGGAAAGTTTATTCTTATCAAATGTTTTAGGGTAAGAGACCAATTATTATCAGACTTCTAAACTACACGCTCTCAAACTATTGAGTGTCGACGTTCATGTACAACCTGTTTTTTAGAACAAAATGAAGCTGTTTCCCTAATGAATAGTTTTGAAAACGAAACTGAATATTTCCAATCCGATCTACCAAAGAAAGCATCTCGGTTCCCGATCACATAAAAAGAGTCGATTTCGACTTGATTGTACAATTTAATTTCAAATGCTGTAAAATTCTCCCTTTTTTCGATTTCGACTTGTAGGGTTCATAGCTGACAACAAAGTTCAGATAGAGATATTCAGAAAGCTCAAAGGGTGTGATCAACAAGAACTTGGAATGTAGACACAAGTTTATAGGGAACTCTTTCTTCATCAACAGCAAAACTCGACTTTGAACACAGCTTTTTTGCAACTTTTTTGCAACATATGTCAACAGAATCAGACTGAACATGTCATAAACGTTCATATGTTCATGTCAAGAAATAGATTAATCAGAGACAGAATCAATGGAGACTTAAATTCATCAGTATTAATCACGTGTAATAAAAAGACTGAAGAGGCAGCCTTTCATTGTACTGTTACTGTTTCATGTTTGAATTAATAGGTGGTTCTCCACCAAAAAAAATGATGGATAAATTTCAAAATCGGAAGCCCGGGACACGAAGAACCCGAAATTCTTAGAGATATCTAAAGAGAGAGAGAGAGCTCTAAAATTAGATTTTTCATACCTCTTCTTCATGGTATGTGAAGAGAGATCAGTTGTCTGCTGAGCCACAACTCCATGTACTGAAACACTCCATGGCAAGTCACCAACATTACTTGATTAGTAGTGAAAAGGGAGTTAGAAAAAAGTACCAGAAGTTCCCTTCAAATAGTAGGGATCTGACAATGATCCTCCCCAAAAAGTTTGGGCACGCCTGGATCTTCTACTAGAATGTGTAGGCATCCACTTAGAGCTCAGCTTGTCACTGAAAACAATATCGATTCCTGGCTTCAATGGAAAACAAACATAATCGATCGAGTTTCAACCGATCTAGTCCCATAATCAAGTTATGAAGCATTCTGTTTCTCACTTGCTTTGTAATAGAGCATCTTCTGCACATAAAACATCATGTATCCTTGTGCAGCCCTGACGATGTTTTCGTTGACTTGGGTAATCCAAGCATCGTCGCACTTATACCATTGATTACTTAGCCGCAAGTAGGTCACGTAATGACCAGCGTCTAATTTTCCTTTGTGAGTGATAACGGCAAACAACTCGAACTCAGACGATGTCTCGTTACAACCATCTTGTTCATCTCCATCGAAAGGAAAAATCCTATTACCAAATCGATTTCTCAAGATTGAAGATGAGAGATAGGGTGCCATGTCTAAAGAAAACGGAAACTGCAAATATCGGTCCACCTTCCTCGACATTTTTCGAACTGAAGAATGCTCAAATCTTTTAATGTGGAAACAAGAAACTAATGGAAGCTTTCTTATGGACATCTGTTTGAGCGATTCCTGCCGCACTTGACACTGTTGGCAGAAGAATTTTTGGTCGGACCCGAGTTTTTCGGGTCTAGTGAATTGATCCAAACAACCCACCAGGGAAGATAGTCGCTGGTTTTGGCTCGAGTTCATGCAATCTGCCTCGCCATTGCAAGGAAGATTGGACCTTGTGGCCGCCATCTTCGCAGATCCCGCTAGATTTGGTTCCAAATCCAAAGAGATGTCTACACATGGATCATAAGTTGTTGATGTAAAACCACATGCCATACACATGACATCAGATCGCAGTATGCCAGAAAATACTCTATGAGCAATACAACAGTCTCCATTGCCTGCACTGGAAAAGAGACAGGGATAAGTCATTCAATACTATAATGAAATAATATTCTAAAATCAGAATTATTCTCATACACCAAAATCAGAACTTAATAGTTAAATGCTGCGCTAAGACAAAATCTAGAAGACAGCGGCATAAAAATTCATTTCAAGTAAGCTTAACTCCATAAACCACAGCCATCTAACATGAATGAAGTGTACGGGGCCTTAGTTTTATGACGATGCCAATGCAAATATCAATCTAAATGATTTTTCTAAAAAACCATGATAAAAAAAGCTCAAAATTTATTTGAATTCGTCAATACGTTTCTCGAGCGAGTTATGCTTATAATTAATATCTTTATTCATATTGGAAACTTTGACATTAATGGAGGATTGTTTAGGAGATTTTCCAGGAACCAGTGATCCTTAACAAACCTGGTCTGACCTTTCCTCATGAATGGGTTCATAATTGTCAATGTGTTCAGCTCAACAATGCAAATTGGACTCGAACAAAGGGATTTTTAGCGTGAGAAAAACGTGAGGTGGTTGATCCTACTAGTAACTCATAACCAAGTTGGTTGAGAAAAAGTTGACTTACAAGTGAGAAGTAGAAAAAACCATCAAGCCAGCAGGTTCAGTTTGGAAATTAGCCCTAAATCTTTGAGCACTTGTCAACTCCTAGAGCAATAGCAACATTCCTAGACTCAAACCCTGCAGTTAAATTTTACGGTTACTTCCCAACTTTATACACATCACTATGAATTATCTTGGCTTGGGAAAAAACACACGCTGATATACATAAAATAAGGTGATCATTAAAAATCAGTTTAAGCTGATCGTCTTTCTTATATGCAATGCAGCAAATTTCATTCACATGATATGCCTTTGGGTTATCCATCGACTGTTGACCGGGCTTTTCGAGTGAAAATATAAAAATACCCACTTAAGCAGCTAAGGATTTTCCCACCATTCAAATGAGACATCTTATCCAAGAAGTCAGTTGGAGATGTACAACCAAGCTATTTAATGATGCAGAGTAACTGACAAGCCTTATCATGGACAGCCGATACAATTAGTAACTTTTCCAGCCTCAATTCACCTATCTGAATGCCTGGCAGAACTGGCGAAGCCAGGAAGGGTCAATGGATGGGGACAATTAGTCTTTGGTTAGATGTAGTTTTCAAAACAAGTGTTGCGGCACCAAAATCAGTAGGATTTCATTGATGGTAAAAAGCCAAGAGTATGGAGCTCACAACTCAGTAACAGAGAATCACACGTCTAGATGATAGTATTAGAAAGGATACATAACATTTCAACTTCACGAGGAGCATTTCGTGCAATAAAAAAAGTGTTCGAGAAGTGCCTAAAGGCTTGTTTGGGAGTGACTCTAAGATCGTTGAAATTGCTTTCTCATGTTCAAAATCACTCTAAAAACATGTATTTGATTCTTCGAAATCAATTAAATACTCGATTTTTCACTTCTAAACATAATTTCATGCCAGCGAAATCAACTTTAAATGAATAAAAGCATATTTGAACATAACAAAAATGATCCTGACTATTTCAAAATCACTTCCAAACATGTTCTAGATCACGGAGGGAAATGTAACAATGAAGAATACATAAAATCCATGCCCGGGAGGCCGATACAGGGCCGTCATCAAGGTTCCGCACATAATTTGGTATTTACAAGAACAAAGTATCATAAGAATGCTACTACCTACCAGAAGAAAAAAAAAAAAAAAAAGGCATATTTTGCAACAAACTCAACTTGAAAATGATTCTGTTCTTTGACTTTCAAACAGCAACCAGTGCAAAAAAGAAAACAGGAAATAACAAAAGGAGAGAGAGGGGGGGAGAAAAAGTAAATACAACATGTACATTGTGTGAAAAGGATCTTAAAGCAAACAGAACATTGAAAAGCAGGAATTTACCTTGACTGTAAGGTTTTCGCCGATCTTTGTCTACCTTTTCGTGGATGCCTTCGAGAATAGAGATGAAAAATTCGTGTGCATCTTGTTGTTCATAACTTGCGAGGTTTGCAGCATGTTGCCACCAGCTGCAATGAGACACCAATTGAGTGAATTGGAAAGAAAAAAAGAACCCCATCTTTACAACGAAAGTAAAGAAAACTAATCGAACATTGAAGAATCAAACATTCTACGAAAGAGAAAATCACGATCAAGAAATGCATCAGATTGAAACCTCAATAAAAATTTTGCTGGGCTGTAAGGGATCCGATCACCGGAGAAGACAGCAGAAAATATAGAATCCAGATCACAAGCCAGACAGCTGCGCGAATTTTTACTGCCATTTCCATCGTTGGCATTCGAATTTTTATTGCCCACATTGACATTTCTCTGACAAAAATAGCGATTGTGACGATCACTCAAGAAAAAATTCCTCAACGGCGGAGTATGCAGCAATGCTTGCAAGACCGAGTTCATAAAACACGTATTCCCCAAATTGTTCAATCCCCGCAAACCCCAGGGCAACTCAGATTCAGAACCCGGATTGGAATTCGCACAATCAAGTGGACTCGAATTAGCACCCACTAAAACCCTCTCCCTCAGATCCGGTACCCACGGCTGATAATCAACCCTCCGCCGCTTCCTCAGATTCTCCGGCGGGAGCAGAGGCTGCGACGGCGGTGCTCCACTGGAAGAGACCGCATTCCCGCCAAGAGTAGACGCCGTCGTTTGAGCCAACACCACTGCAGCGTCAAAGTCGCGATCATAAACCTGGTCGCGGCAAGCACAGCAAAAAAGCTCGGCACGATCGACGTCGACAGCGATCTCATGACCTGGCGGCATTGATTCGGCGTGAGCCGCGGCATGGGAATGGGAGGGCGGCGCGTGACAGGACACGGCGGCGCAGGTCACACAAGCATATAGCCTTGGACGAGCGGAATCACCGCAGGAACCACATCGGGGAACCTCGTTGGGGTCTCGACGGATGGCGGCGCGGCCACCGGGGGGCTTGACGCGAAGACAGTCTTGTAGAAGGCGGAAGGACTTGGAACCATTTCGAGAACGGAAGTCGGCGAGGTGGGGACAAGAAGGGGGGAAGATCTGAGAGTTGAAAGGAAGATTTGGGTGGTGACGATGGTGGTGGTGGAAATTGGAAGACATGGGAGGGGAGGTGAAAGCGATGGGGAAGGAGGGTAAGAAGGTGAGAAGAAGAAGGAGATGATGATGGTGTAAGCCCTAGATTTCATAGACATAACCTTCATGAATTCGGCCCATCAACGGCTGAGATCGCAGAATTGGGAGTGACAGAGCATGGTGGGCAATGAGGATGAGCTCCCTTTTTTTCCATTTCTTTTTTTTCTTTTTTCTTTTTTTAACTTCAAATGCCAAATTTACGGTCATATTAAGAAGAGAGTAGGTTATGATCCCTGCACGTAGTCAGAAGGACATACAGAGTGGCACCAATCTAGTTGTATTAAGGAGAGAGTAGGTTTGTGATCCCCACGTATAGTTAGATGCCCATGTTAGGGTCGTGGTGCCCATATGACCGAGATTAGGTTGTGATCCCTATAGTCAGAAAGACATACGAGTGGCACCCATCTACCCGTATTAAGAAGAGAGTAGGTTGTGATCCCTACATGTAATCAGAAGGACATGCGAGTAGCGCTCATCTGGTCGTATTAAGAAGAGAGTAGGTTTGTAATCCCTATGTGTAGTCGGAGGGACAAATGAGTGACTCTCAACCGCCCATGTGAGGTTCGAGTGGTGCCCATCTAGCCGTATTAAGAAAAGAGTAGGTTGCAATCCTTACACGTAATCAGAAGGATATGCGAGTGGCACCCATCTGGGCATATTAAGAAAAACGCAGGTTTGTGATCCCTATGTGTAGTTAGAGGGACAAACGAGTGACTCCTATCCGCCCATGTAAGAGTCGGTGGCACCCATCTAGCCGAGAGTAGGTTATGATCCCTCAGTGTAGTCAAAGGGACAATCGAGTAGCTCGCATCTGATCATGTGAGGATCGAGACAAATCGTGTTTCAAGCGTTTTCTTTTGAAAATGAGTTCTCAAGATAGTGTCAGACAACGTCTTCTACTGCTCGTATTTTCTTTCTAGTTCCTTATTTAATTATATGTAAAATTTTATATAAAGAAATTTACTATTTTTTAAAATATTTTAAATAAAAAATTTATTTGATTGCACTTGATTCTATCTCCCATAAGAATAAATTATAAATATGTTTTTATTTTGAAAATTATTCCAAAAAAGACTTATTTTATTTATAATTTTCCCACCACTACACCTATTTGACCAAAGCATTAAAAACTCTTTAAAAAATAAATTTTATTCCTAAATAAATTATATATTTTAATAAATCAAGTAGTCAATGCATTAAATTAGTATAATGTAATGATTGTGAACCATATATTAAAGTCCCACAAAATCCACTAAGAAATTAATCCAAATTAACATAAATGTCAATATAAATATCCCTATACTATACTATACTATTTATAATAAGATAATTAATTAGATATAATATAATGAAATCACATGTATTTTTTTAATTAAAATTATTTAAACCTTATGAAAGAAGAAGAAACATAACATTCTCGACTACTGATCTGGTAAGAAAAAAACATGTGACCACGAACTAGTTCCACTAAACAGCTACGTGTTGTAATTACACGCTACTAAGTACTTTAGTCTTCATATTTTGGTTCGTTACAAAATTTTTAATATGTTATCATTTTTCGGTGATTTTTCTAGTCCAAATGACTCGACAATGAAACTATTTTTTTTTTTTTTTTTTTTGTGTGTTTTTACTTCTCATGTTTCAAAATTATCAAATTCCAAGTTTTGTCACTATAACTATGCAAAATACTTATCGTCGATTTTTTAAATGACGCGATTAAGATTTTCATGCTTTGTGCTTGCTCAAAAGACCTCATACGAATGGAGATAGTACTTTTTGATTATAAACTCATGACCATTCCCTAAATTAGTCAATGTGGGACTTTCATCCAACACCTCCCCTCAAACAAAGTACGCCTCCCCTTAATCAAGACTCGACTCCTTTTTCTTTTGGAGTGCTATGTTCGACATTTGAAGATTCTATTAACATGGTATCTTATATTTAGAAAGAGTCTAACACGAGAAATTATGTTTTCAAATCACGTCAAAGTTTTACCAATTGTACCGTGACAAAAAAAAAATCGTAAAAGTGGCCGATACTCGTTTTTACTTCTCACATGTTAACTTTTAAAAATATTGACAAGAAATGGAATATTCTCAAGAATGAAATTAAATGAAGGGCCCTTTTAGATATATATATAAATATGTATAAAGAAAATGACCAATCATAGAGGGGGAGGAAGCATCTACCATGATTCTGCCCAATGGTTCATGATTTTGTACTTGCTGTCTGCTTCTGTGGACGACAATAAATGAAATGCTTAATGACTTTACCAGACAACACAGAGACATACTCATAGAAGCAAAGCCTGAATGAACTTTGAATATGCCTTCCTTCTCTCCCTAAGCTCTAGCTGCTTCACACTTGAGGTCCCTCCATCATGTGAACCTTCAAATACAAGAAACCAAAACATAGGACATCATCAATCACTGCAACTGTAAAATCAATCTGACTAACGACTTCATTCAAGGATCCATTATATAAGAGTGGCAGACTAGTCAATATCATTCTCATTCGTGTGTGTCTTATGCATGTAGAGACGGATAAGCATGGTAACAAAGCTATAAAATACGAGAAACGAAAAGTATGTAGATTTTGGACCTCTTTGGAATGACTTCGGACGTATTTTGAAGCACTTTGAAAGTCGTTCTAAACCGGCACTCCATGCACACGTGATACAAGAACTAAGGGCATCATGGTATGAGATTAGATGAAATCAATGTGAAGGGTACAGATCAGATCACCTCAAAATTAAAGAATAGAGTAAGAAACAGGGTATTCAATCAATAAGAACACATGGGCATGATGTGAGATCCAACATCGATTGGAGAGGGGAATGAGTGTCAACGAGGACACTGGACCCTGGACCGTGAAGGGGAGTGGATTGTGAAATCCCACATCGGATGGAGAGAGGAACAAAACATTCTTTATAAGGGTGTGAAAACCTCTACCTCGCAAACACGTTTTAAAACCTTGAGGGGAAGCCTAAAGAGGACAATATCTGCTAGCAATGAGCTTGGGTTGTTACATCACCCCCTTCGGGGATTAGTGTCCTCACTGGCACACCTCCAAAACCTAGCTCTGATACTATTTGTAACAGCCTAAGCCCATCATTAGCAAATACTGTCTTCTTTAGGCTTTCCCTTTCGAGATTCCCTTCAAGGTTTTAAAATGGCTAGAGAGAAGTTTCTACACTTCGTTCCCCTCTCTAACCGATGTGGAATCTCACACATGAAAACCGGTGTAGTTAATGTACAAAACTAGTGAAATGGTAGCAGATTACATTTAAGATCATTATTAAAAAGAAAAAGAACATGACCTAGCTTCTGCTGAATTTGATATGCATTAGCATAAACTGATATAACATTCAGATTCTGTTTATTAGAAACGACCTCCTGAAGTGCCATTGAAAGAAACCACATCATTGTAGAAGCCTCATGTGGTGCTTATTTATAACTTTCAAATCAACGTCTTGGAAGCAATTTAATCAAGGAGTGACGATGTTCATAAACTTCCTCTTTGCAAATGCTAACCACCATTTATTTGGAGTTCCATTTGCTCTATAGGCAACACTCAAGAGTCTCCCACTTGTTTCTTCTCTTATCTCCTTCAAATAATCTCTGAATAGCTCTGCATATCAAAATGGACATATTTGAAGCTTATGAACACTATCAACTCCTAAGACAAGAAACAGGAGGCTATTGAACACAAGATTAACTCATAAGATCTGCATCAACTGAATTGAAACAAGAAAAGAAGAAAGTGCCTAATTTGTATTCAGCAAACAAACCAATTGCAAATGAAAAAGGTTGATAATCATGGGGCAGTGGAGCATCTCTAGTTAACAAACAGCAGTGAGATCCCACATCGGTTGGAGAGGGGAACGAAACATTCTTTACAGGGGGTGTGGAAACCTCTCCCTAGCAAATGCGTTTTAAAAACCTTGAGGAAAACCCCAAAAGGAAAAGTCTGATGAGGACAATATCTGCTAGCAATGGGCTTGGGCTGTTACAAATGGTATCAGAGCAAAATATCGGGCGATATTCCAGCGAAGATGCTAGGCCCCCAAGGGGTGGATTGTGAAATCCCACGTTGGTTGGAGAGGAAAACGAAGCATTCCTTGCAAGGGAACTCCCAGTGGCTTGGCCCTCTCGGTGAGTTTGGGTTGTTACCAATGGTATCAAAGCCAGACATTGGGCGGTCTGCCAACAAGGACGGTGAGCCCCAAAGAGGGTGGATGGTGAGATCCCATATTAGGAGGAGAGGAGAGGAGAATGAAACATTCCTTATAAAGGAGTGGAAACTTCTCCCTAGTAGACGCGCTTTAAAAACTTTGAGAAGAAATCCGAAAGGAAAAGTCCAAAGAGGACAATATCGGCTAGCGATGGATTTGGGCTGTTACAAATGTTTTCAGAGCCAAGACACCGGGCAGTGTGCGTGCCAGCAAGGACGCTGGCCCCCAATGGGATGGATTGTGAGATCCCCATTAGTTGGAGAGGAGAACGAAGTATTCCTTACAAGGGAGTGAAAACCTCTCCCTAGTAGACCCGTTTTAAAAACCTTACCGGGAAGTTCGGAAGGAAAAAACTCAAAAAAGACAATATCTACTAGAGGTGAGGTGAGTTTGTGCTGTTGCAGGTACATACATAGTACATATATATATAGAGAGAGAGAGAAAACTAAGATCAAGCATTACCTGCTTCCCCATTAGATTTGGGAATAGGGAAGAGACCAGGAAAGGGAAAGCCCTGCTCTCCGGGCACAGGGACATTCTCCAAACCCAAGTTAATTATAGCCTTGTTTCCAACAGTCAAAGTTCTGCAACCTTCAAGCCTCTTCAAAGCCACATTGATGTGGAATGTTAAGTAGATGAGAAGCTTATCAGCAGGACTCTTAATATCAAAATTTCTAAAGAAGACATTAGCACGAAAGAATGAAATCGCTTCATCAACAATATCAGTCTTATCTGTGAATTTCCAAACAAGATCAATTTCAGTATGAAACGCATAAAGAACAAACAATATAATCAAATTGAAGTTTGAGCTAAACCTTGATCTGAATCTGGAGCAGGACCATGACTTTTCAAAGGAAATAAAGGGCATCCACAAGCCTTGCTTATTCCTTCCTCATCCACAAAGCTAGAGTGGTGAACCTAGAAGACAATCGCTCGCGCAGTTCTAATTTAATCCATACAGAGAGAAACAGCCATTTGAAATACGGTAAAATCAATCCATTAAAATTGATGAAATGGATCAAGAACACAAACAAGCTCCAAATTCTTGAAAAAGCATTACAAAACTTGAAACCTCACCATATTTTTCTCAATAATCAATGTCTTACAATCCTGTACGAGATCCAAATTCTTCTCAACTGCAAAGATCTTTGGAGAAAATGTGAGCGTAAGCGGATCGATCTCTCGAAGCGATAATTTCAGACTCGTACTTTAGAAATGAATCCTTCAAAGCCAGAAAATCAAAATTTCAAAATCCGCAGTTCGATCGACTCTGGCTTTACAGTAAGCAGAATGAGTAATCATGATCCGATGAGACTTACCGGAGAGTTTTCTGTTCCGATAAGTGGATGGGAGTCGGAATAGCCACCGGAATATCTGCGAGCGGAAGGGGTGAAACGGAATAGATGCCAATATTAACCACAGTTAATTTGCTGGAATAGAGGCCAAGATTAACCGCTGGCTAATTGAATTTTTGTTAATTTTTCTAACTTTTTATATATTTATTTAAAATATTAATGAATTTTTTTAATGGATAATTTTTATTAGAAAATATAAAAATTGTATTCAAAATTAAAAGATATTAAAAATATATATAATGTTAAAACAAAATTTTTAAAAATTTACATTTTTAATATTATAATATTATACTGAAAGAGTGAAGGGTAGATATTGTGCTAGGGGAGACATGAACGGAAAATATAATCTACTCTTCCGACCCTATTTTGTTAACCGAATTTAAACGAGAATTTTACGCTTCGTTTAGAGCTAGTCTCCGTCGGACTCCAATTTCGTGGATTAAATAGACATCAGCGTCTTAAAGTCGGAAAAGGACTTATCTGTAAATTGCGTACATAAAATAAATTACTTTTGCAGGGAAGGAACTATCTTCTATTATTATTATTCTTTTTTTTTTTTGAGTTAAATAATATATCGATAATAATAATAATAAATAATAATATATCGATACCACCATTTAAAGTAATATTATATTAATTAAAAGATTAAATGATATTTAATTAATACATATAATCAAACTATTAATATTTAATTGTCCGATGTGACTAAAAATATTCCATAAAAAATACATAAATATAAAAATTGATATCAACATCTCCTAATAAATATAATAAATTATATTATTATCACTCAATATTATTTTTTATTATTATTATTTTAGGTCACATTCGTTGTCAATATTGACTTAAAAATTAAAATTCCAAATGCTAAGAAAAAATTACATCCTTTGATGAGGCTAACTGTACATGACAATTCTACGATTCTAGGAGGATAAGCTTTAGCAATGCCGAGTATGTCGTCGACGAAACCATTTAAATTAAGTCTGTAAATGATGAGTTTAACATGTACGGGATGTTTGCCAATGGACCGCGCTGGCAGGCGAGGTCGTGGATGTCCCGAACAATGTCGAAGACAGCTTCGGGTTGTGCTAGTTTACGAGCATTTTGAGACATTGTGTGGAGTTGTTCTGGTTTTGTGCTGAACCATTCTGCAACAATTTTAGCTGTTTCTTTCGGACTTCTCGTGAATACTCCTGCTCCATTGTCCACCACATATGGAACGTTTCCTTTTTCCTACGGGGAAAAGGTTTTGCAACGTTAAAACGGTTGATATAATTAAATTTACCGTAACCCATAAGGTTAAACTTTGATTTACCGTAACCTATTTCCTACGCTTCTCAGACATTCTACAAATTTTCAACCCAGTGTTAAACAGAACCCATCAACGGGTTGAGTAGTGATTCAACATGTAATGAGTTTGCTATCGAAACTCTAGTCTAAAGCTCGATGCATATGTCGGGTTTAGTTGTGCTTACTTGTCCGGGAATGTAATCGTTTAGAATAATTGGAAGTCCTCGAATCAAAGCTTCGGCAATTGTACCCGGACCAGCCTGTGAACAAAGATTCAGCATGATTCAATATCCCATAAGTATTTATCAATATGATACCTTTTCTTATGAATATGATATCAAGGTTTGTTGACATTCATGATATCATATCACTAATTGATATCTAATTCTATCAAGAAATGAAACAAAGGCTTACTTTTGTTATTATACAGTCACAAGCTCCCATCCATTTCTCCATTTGTTTCTCAAAGCCTCTCAGCTGCAAAAGAGGAAGAAAAGGAGATGAAATGGAAGCCCAAAGCCAATGGAAAAAGGCTCCCTAAGAATGGCTTGAAACTGACCTTAACTGGGATCTTCCATTCCAAAGCTTCAAGAGAAGAGGCTAAAGCTTTGTTTCTTCCACAAATGATAATAAGCTGCCCTATAGGCTTCTCATTGTTCTTGTCAAAAAGGGACTCTGCAAGAGCTTTTGCTGTTTTCTTTACAGGACCCATCCCTTCACCTCCTCCCATGAGTAGCACGGCTGGTAAGTCCGGATCCATCTCGAGTTCTTCTCTTAGTTGATCCTATGAAGGCGAATAATCGAACCAAGCAACAATGGTGAGTGTAATCAGACATTGTAACAGCCCAAGCCCACAGCTAGCTGATATTGTCCTTTTTAGTCTGTTATGTATCACTGTAAGTCTCACGGTTTTAAAACGCGTCTACTAGGGAGAGGTTTTTAGACCTTTATAAGAAATGTTTCGTTCCTCTCTCCAACAGATGTGGGATCTCATAATCCACTCCTCTTGGGAACTCAACGTCCTCGTTGACACACCGCTCAGTGTCTGGCTCTGATACCATTTGTAACAGTTCAAGCCCACCGCTAGCAGATATTGTCTGCTTTGGTCCATTACGTATCACTGTCAGCCTCATGGTTTTAAAACGCGTCTACTAGGGAGAAGTTTTCATACCCTTATAAGGAATGTTTCGTCCTCCTCTCTAATCTCCGTGAGATCTCACAATCCCACCCACCCCTGGAGACCCAGCGTCTTCGCTGGCACACCGCCCGTTGTCTGGTTCTCTGATACTATTTGTAACAGTCCAAGCCCACCACTAACAGATGTTGTCTACTTTGGCCCGTTACGTATCGTCGTCAATCTCACGGTTTTAAAACGCGTCTACTAGGTAGAGGTTTCCACACCCTTATTATAAGGAATGCTTCATTTCTCTCTCCAACAGATGTGGGATCTCACAATCCACTCCCCTTGGGAACCCAGCATCCTCGTTGGCACACCGCTCAGTGTCCGACTTTGATACCATTTGTAACAGCTCAAGCCCACCACTAGCAGATATTGTCTAAGTCCATTACTTATCACCGTCAACCTCACGGTTCTAAAATGCGTCTACTAGGGAGAAGTTTTCACACCCTTATAAGGAATGCTTCGTCCTCCTCTATAATCTATGTGAGATCTCACAATCCACCCCCCTTGGAGACCCAATGTCCTCGCTGGCACACCGCCCGGTGTCTGGCTCTGATACTATTTGTAACAGCCTAAGCCCACCACTAGCAGATGTTGTCTGCTTTGGCCCTCA
The DNA here is from genome assembly GCF_057944985.1 of Cucurbita pepo subsp. pepo. Lineage (NCBI taxonomy): Eukaryota > Viridiplantae > Streptophyta > Magnoliopsida > Cucurbitales > Cucurbitaceae > Cucurbita > Cucurbita pepo. Next base: position 16,417,871 of record NC_141808.1, on the reverse strand, counting down.
TTTCTACATCTCTTTCTTCCGTTTCTTTCAAATTTGGTCATACCAAAAGATTTTGGAGCGACGTTTACAGGAGAGGAAAATAGCTTGAGCTCGATGAATGAGGTAAGAGAAGAAGAGTGAAAGAATAAAGAAAGAGGAGGTGAACCACACTGAGAAACATACTAGCCCCATTAGCATGCATATAACACTCAAGAAATTGTGTCAGTGAAGGTGGATCGGTCGTCAACCTCAAAACGCGTCTACTAGGGAGAGGTTTCCACACCCTTATAAGGAATGTTTCGTTTCTCTCTCCAATCGATGTGAGATCTCATCAAACAAAGTTATAGGTTTGTGTTGTATCAAAATGTAGAGATCTATCTACCTTCTGGAGTACTGCTCGAGCGAAGGATGGCCTGATGGGTAGGCCATAGACACGAACTTGGGACTCTTCGATGCCGTCGAGCAAGGCTCTCTTGGCTACGGCCTCTGAGGGGCAGTAGCATCTGTCTACACCAGGATGAAACCTGCAGTTATAGTGTTGGAAGTTTAAGCATTAGTTGAAAATGGGGAATCAAATAGTAACTAGAAAGCTAACCATGTTGGATGGCAGGTGTTTAGGTCTGTTATGACTGTAACAAATACCACTTTCTTCTGAAGGCCTTGCCATTTCAGAACCCATAAAGGAATGTGCTGCATCAGTGGATGAACACTGATGATAATGTCTGGCTTGTACTCCATCAGCCCAGCTTCCACTTCCCTTCAAACAAGAAAAGCGTAGCCTCATAAGAACCATTTTTGCTATATATATGCAATGATTGGGGTATCAAATACCCTCACTCTATGTTCATATAGGAGAGTTGAACCCCATATTTGGAGGATATCACCAAATATATACCAAGCTGACAAGACTAAATGTTAGTTTTCAACATCCTCTACTCGGTTACTTGATCGTCGTTGAGTGCAAACAACAAGCTCGTGGTAAGGAATCGTCCAAAATGAAGATTAAAAATGAAACCAATGCAATCATGAGCTGAACCTATTAGGAATCACGACCCTCCACAATGGTATGATATTGTCCACTTTGAGCATAGGCTCTCATGGCCTCGTACCAATGGAGATATATTCCTTACTTATAACTCCATATTCATATCCTTAATTAACCAATGTGGGACTCTCTCTAAACAATCCTCCCCTCGAACAAAGTACACTATAAAACCTCCTCTGAGGCCTATGGAGCCCTCGAATAGTCTCCCCTTGATTGAGGTTCGACTCCTTCTTTGGAGCCTTCAAACAAAGTACAACCTTTGTTCAACACTTGAGTCACTTTTGACTACACATTCAAGGCTCACAATTTCTTTGTTCGACACTTGAGGATTTTATTAACATGACTAAGTTAAGGGCATGACTCTCATACCATGTTAGGAACCACGACCCTCCATGATGGTACGATATCGTCCACTTTGAGCATAGGCTCTCATGGCTTTGCTTTTGGTTTCCAAAAAGGCCTCGTACTAATGGAGATGTATTCCTTACTTGTAAACCCATTCAAAGTATGTTAATAACAAGAGTATTATCAAACGAGATACAAGATAACACAACAGTTCGAGCTTTTGGTGTTCGGGGTGGGTTTGTCTTCTCTTCAACGTTTCGCTATGTTAGTTCTTTCTAATTTTGTACTAACAACTCAAAAGTCAACTCTCCTAATAATACTTAACGATGAGAAAATGCGTAAGAGAGTTATATGTACTTTGCATAGAAGGCGGCAATGGCAGCAAGATAGACCGAGTGAATCCACCGAGGAGAGGTACTATGAAATGCAACCTTCCATAGCTGAACATGCTTTACCATGAACTTGTAAGACCTCTCCATGTCATTCAAAGGCCAACCAGTGTACTCTTTCCAAACATCCTTCACAAAGATCTGAAGAACAAGAGCCAAATTTCAACAGTTTACACAGATTTCTTGTACAAAATGAATAGCAATATTTCTCAACCCCCACGAATCTCTTTGATTGATCAACCAACTGTGCAAGCAATGGCTAAAACAGAGTAACCAAGAATCCAGACAGAGTAAATTGCAAGATCTTCATGCACACACCAAGATCCATTAAGAACAAACATAAAATGGCAAGTTTACAACAAATCTAACGATCAAACGCAAAGCTGAAGAGAACAAACGAACATGAAGCAAGATCTAACTCAGAAATTACTCAAAACCCAGAAGAGAATCCACAAAAACCCTACGGTTAATAAGAACAAACGAACTTAAATCAGATGTAACTAAGAAAAAAACCCAAAACCCAGATGAGAACACGAAAAAAATTTCAAAAAACTCAAACCCCAGAAGAGGAAAATGGTTGATTAACCTGATACTCATCGCCAAACTCAATACGAAACGCATCACGAATGGCTTCCGCCGAGGCCCTATGGCCGCCGCCAGTATCACTCATCAAAATAAGTACATTCTTCGTCCTCTCGGCTCCAATCTGAACCATTTCCAAAGTCCCATCGTCATCATTCCCACAAATTTTATAGCTACTACTCCATTGATAATGCCCTCCCACCCTCCGAAACACCTCTGTAAAAGACCTCGGCGTTGCGACAGACATAACCAATCAACCCACTTAGCTCCGACCGCCGTCAATGGCGGAGGGAGAAGGGGGAGAAAGAAGAAGACCCTGAAATTGAATGCTGTAAATTGCGAGGGAGACAGGGAGAGAGAGAGAGAGAGAGAGAGAGAGAAGAAGGATTGGTGGAGAGTGAATTATGAGGTAATGGCGCTGTGTGAATTGGCAGTGAGTGGCGCCATTGACATACGCAAACGGGAATTCGTGGGACATAGTGCGTTTATAGCCGTCCGATTCGCATTTGGCTTTGAGAATGAGAATGTTCGCTGAGGAAGATTCGAATCTTCTTCAACTTCATGAACAATAATTTAAATCCGGCGCCCTTTTAACTCTTCGTATTTGGTATCATGCCCCTTCAGTTTCGGATATTCTCTTCTCTTCCCTTCCTCCTCCATTATTATACTTTACCAAAGTGTTATTCTCTGCTTTTTGGAGGACTTTTATAAAAATATTTTAAACTTTAAATTTTTTTTAAAAAAATTATCATTATAATATTTTATTTAAAAAATACCATAATTTTAAAAGAGTTAAAATATTTTTACAACTAGTATCACGTTTCAAAAATACTCACGAACTTTCAAAAGTAACAATACGTTTAGACTTTTCGAGAAAAAAATAAAAGGTTTGTGATTAATAAAATTAAAATTAAATAGGGAGACGATGTATGAAGTGTATTCCATATATATATTAACGGTATATCTATATATATATATATATATATATATATATATATATATATATATATATATATATATATATATATATTATATATATATATAAAAAGGTTTCCTTTTAAAAAATTTATGAGTATTTTTTAAACATTAGGATATTTTTAAATATTTTTTTTAAAAAATATTGAGGATATTAATAAATTTGAAGTGCATACGTATTTTTTAAGCATTTTTTAAAATTTAATGGCGTTCAAAATTAGATTTTTTTTTTTTCATTTATAGACATTTTTTTAGATAAAGTGGATTTATATATATATATATATATATATATATATATATATATATATTAATTTAACCCATTTAATTTGTGTCTTTTTTTTAATTATTTTTTGAACCAACACAAAGCATGCGAGTCTTCTATTAAAAAATCAAAATAAAAGAGAAAAAACATTAATTTATTTTTTAAACTCAAAAGTATAATTTAATCTTTATTTAAAATAAAATTTTCTATTTTTAAAAATGGTATATAACAATTTTTTTTGTATTTAAAAATATTTAACATTTGTTTTAACCGACCGAACGTGCAAGTTGAGGGAGTCAACCAGTAATATGACAAAAATATAAGGGCATACAAGTAAAATTTACAAATGATTGAAATTATTTTGGTCCCAACGATCTCATTTTTAGATAAATTAGATATGTTATTAGCAATGAAAAAATCGCGTTGTGGACCGTCCAACATGATAGCCCAATCTATTTATTCATGACTCTTTAATTATTTTATGTTAAAGTTATATGCATATAATGATATAATTATTGATACATAGTTTTTTATTTGAATTCAATTAAATATTAAGATATAAAAGTTTAGATAGGCCAAAGTTGAGTAATAAATATGATATTTATATCTAATATATATTGAAAATGTAACTTTTTAATAAATTTCTATTGAATTTTTTAAATTTTGTTTATTTTTTTTATGGGGTTTTTAAAAATAATTTGAATTACTAGACAAATTAAAAATATTAGGCCTTTTTTACCATAAAGTTTAAAATTAAGCCTATAAATATTATTTTATATATGATTTGTTAAATCAACGCCGATTTTTATAATTATTTTATTTTTTAAATTGACCATCAAATTTCGAAAAAAAATTAGTTTATTTTCCATTTGGTCCTTATATTTTAAAATATTACACTTTTACGATTGATTTTTCATTTAATACTGACACGAGTACATGATATTAATATTTATTAATTCATTTAAAAAAATTAAGTTAAAATTATGTTTCATCAAGTTTAACGTCACAAATATTTTAAATTAATCAACAAAAAGAGAGAGAAAAACAAAATTGAAATTTATGGACCAAATAGAAATTAAACCCAAAACTCGAACTAAATTGAAATTATACTACAAATTTATAGAAAAAATGTAATATTTAGAAATTTAGGAGGCGAACAATTATTATTATTATTATTATTTTGTCTGTTTAATTATAATTTTTATTATAACTTGAATTTCTAATTAAATTCTAAATATAAAAAATAAAAATTTGAAAATGTATTAAAAAAATAATAATAATAACTTAAAAAAGGTTATATAACTAGAAAGAGCCATTAAAGAAAGCCACAAAAGGAAATCTGATACATTGCGGCGGCACGGCTACAAATCCTGTAAAACGTGTTCGTAACCGTATACTTCCATTTCTCTCAACCTCTCACGGCGGCGGACCGGAGCAAAATCGCCACCTATGCTGTCACCGTCTCCTCTCCGCCGCCTCTCTCCGGCCGTGCCTTCTTTACCTTCTTTCTCTAAACGCCGTCTCTATAACCACAAACCACTTCCGATTCTCCCCTGTTTTCAGTCTTTTCCCAAGCCTCTTATTCGAGTTCGCGCCATTGATGCGGCTCAGCCTTACGACTATGAATCCAGAATCGCGTCCCGTTTTCACAAATCCCAGAAGCTCAAAATCGCCATTGTTGGGTTTGGTAACTTCGGTCAATTTCTCGCTAAGACTATTGTCCGACAAGGTCATACTGTCTTGGCTCATTCCCGATCGGACCACTCCGACGCGGCTCGTAAGCTCGGGGTTTCGTTTTTCTCGGACCCCCATGACCTTGCCGAAGAACACCCAGAAGTGATTTTGCTCTGTACGTCTATAATTTCGACTGAAAGTGTTCTCTTATCGTTGCCGTTGCAGAGATTGAAGAGGAATACATTGATAGTGGATGTGCTTTCAGTGAAGGAGTTCCCGAAAAGCTTAATGTTGGAGTTACTGCCGGAGGATTTTGATGTAATTTGTTCTCACCCGATGTTTGGACCTGAAAGCGGTGCGAAAGGGTGGAATGATCTGTTCTTTGTTTATGAGAAGGTTAGAATTGGGTCGGAGGAATCTAGGGTTTCGCGTTGTGAGAAATTTTTGAGTATTTTTGAGAGAGAGGGCTGCAAAATGGTGGAGATGAGCTGTGCGGATCATGATAGATATGCGGCTGGATCGCAATTCATTACTCATACTGTTGGGAGAGTTTTGGATATGTTAATGTTGGAGTCTACGCCGATTAACACTAAAGGGTATGAGAGTTTGTTGGATTTGGTGAAGAACACTGCTGCAGATAGCTTTGATTTGTATTATGGCTTGTTTATGTATAATAAGAACGCGTTAGAGATGTTGGAGAGGTTGGATTTGGCTTTTGAAGCATTGAAACAACAGCTCTTTGGGCGATTGCATGATGTGGCGAGGAAGCAATTGTTTGGAAGTGCAGAGAAATTGCGCACTTGGCCTGATATTCCTCCTCAATATGGTGCTTCTCTTTCACTGACAGCTTATTCTGAGGCTACCAGGCAAGGTCCCTGAGCCTTTCATTTCAATGATGTTTAGTGTTCTTTTGTTCTTTGGTTCAACCAATACTTCTGATGAGTTTGGTGTTATATGTTATGTTTGTGCTCTATTTGGTGTTCAATTTTCATATTAAGCTTTTGGGTTTATGTTCTAATGGTGTCGAAATCGTTTGTTTGCTATTTTGTGGAGAGTTTGGCTCAAGAAAAACAATAGAACTTTTAAGGAGGTGGGCAAATCAAGCTATGAGTTACTAGGTACTTTGTAATTTGTGATCTTAGCTTAACTTCGTTAGATTGATCGTTCAACGAAGGCTCGACTTACAAAAAGAAAAGGATCGATCGTGAGAGAGTTTCAAATAATTTCTCTAAAAAGATGTTCATGTTAGTTGAATAGTTTTAAGATGCTGATTGTTTCTATCTTCATTGAGTTTCTGAAAATGTTGTGATATTTGTATTGTGATGAGTTCAAACCTCTATATTCTTTTTTCAGGTTTCCGAACTTTTCTCCAACTTTTGACTTTAAAACTGCAAAAACTGAGGAAAACTCTAAGCTCAAAATTGCTATTATCGGATTCGGTAATTTCGGACAATTTCTTGCCAAAACAATGGTAAAACAGGGCCACACTGTGTTAGCCTACTCGAGATCGGACTACGCAGCTGTGGCTGAAGAGTTGGGAGTTTCTTACTTTTCTGATGCAGATGATCTATGTGAAGAACATCCAGAAGTAGTTCTTCTCTGCACTTCGATTCTTTCAACGGAGAAAGTTCTCAGGTCGTTACCTTTTCAAAGATTGAAGAGAAACACTTTGTTTGTTGATGTACTTTCAGTGAAAGAATTTCCAAGAAACTTGTTTCTTCAAATTTTACCCCCAGAATTCGACATCCTCTGCACTCATCCCATGTTCGGGCCAGAGAGTGGTAAGAACGGATGGAACAATCTTTCCTTCGTTTACGATAAGGTTCGAGTAGGAAATGACGAATCAAGAGCCTACCGTTGCAACTTCTTTCTCGATATCTTTTCGAGCGAAGGGTGTCAAATGGTGGAAATGTCATGCTATGATCACGACCGGCATGCTGCAGGGTCGCAGTTCATTACGCATACGATGGGGAGAGTTTTAGAAAAGTTGAGCTTGAGCTCTACCCCAGTTAACACCAGAGGTTATAAAACCTTGTTGGATTTGGTGTCAAATACTGCTGGAGATAGCTTTGATCTTTACTATGGTCTGTTTATGTACAATGCTAATGCCATGGAGCAGCTTGAGAGGTTGGACCTGGCTTTTGAAGCATTGAAGAAGCAGCTCTTTGGGCGCTTGCATGGTATTATCCGGAAGCAACTTTTTGAAAATACGCAAGGCATCACAGAGGCGCAGGAAGATCCATTGATGAAGCCATATCAGAACGGCACTGCTCTTGTAACCTTGTCTGATTCTCGTGATCTTCATTAGGAATCATCTCTCAGTCTTACTTGTAAGTGTTCCATATATATCCTTTGTTATTTCTCAGAGCTGCATTAGTTATTTCTGCCCACACGGACAGATAAGACGACACGTCAATGAACATGAATATATTAATACTTCTTTGTAGATAAACAACGTAGATTTAACATAGAAAATATACAAAGTTTAGCTGATATTTGGAAACTTTGGATGAGTTTAGCTGGCTATGACTAGAGGAAGAAGATGTGTTAGGAATGATCAAACTATAAGGATTAGAGTTTATAGGAAAATCTCTACTTTTTTAGATCTGTGTTCAAGCTATATCCCAGTTGTTTGTGTTCATCTGATATATATATTTTAGATCTAGACACGTTGTTAGCGTGTTGGACATGGATAGGTCTGGACACGGGTCGGTGCTTGCTCTCATTGTTCTTTATGCCAATGTGTCTGCAAAAGATTTGATGTGAGATCCCACATCGGGTGGGGAGGAGAACGAAACATTCTTTATAAGGGTGTGGAAACCTCTCCCCAGTAGACACGTTTTAAAACCTTGAGAGAAAACCAAAAGAGGACAATATCTGCTAGCAGTGGGCTTGGGGTTGTTACAAATGGTATTAGAGCCAGACACCGGGCGATGTACCAGCGAGGAGGCTGAGCCTCGAAGGGGGTGGACACGAGGCGGTGTGCCAGCAAGGATGCTGGGTCCCAAAGGAGGTGGATTGCGGGCTCCCACATCGATTGGAGAAGGGAATGAGTGCCAGCAAGGACGCTAGGCCTCGAAGGGGGTGGATTGTGAGATCCCACATTAGTTGATGAGGAGAACGAAACATTCTTTATAAGGATGTGGAAACCTCTGACGCATTTTAAAAATCTTGAGGGAAAGCCCGAAAGGGAAAGTCCAAAGAGGACAATATCTACTAGCGGTAAACTTGGGCCGTTACGTTTGATTCTTTATCGGTCTGGTTCTGAATTCAAGTTCTATTTTTCACTGTCAATTTCATTGCTAATATTCGAGTTTGTGAGTGCACATCATCTATCTTGATATAACACTTTCACTCGACTTTCTGTTGAATGCGATGCCGTAATATGAATGCAGTCTGCTTATCTGATATCAACTTTATTTCATGCACCCATTTCCCGCAACCATCTAGTCATTGTGATTGTATTTGGGTGAGTTTTCTGTAAGTTCTTAGAAGCATCTTTCAACTACTACATTTCTTGCTCGTTTTAGGTATGCCGGTGGTGCACGGTTAAGAATCAACCATGTCGAAGGCGCAAACGGCCCCTACAACTCCATGGCAGCTCTACTCCATTGTCGTCCTCGATCCCGTCAACCAGCACCCAAAATTCGACGCCATTGCAGGGAGGCTGGTGAGTAATTTAAAAGTGTTCGAGGAAAAGTAAATGAGTCTTTGATGGGATATGGAAGAAGATGATTAAAAGTGTTAGTAGGAATAAATTCTGGGTTTGAATTGGGAGATTTTGGGTTATTTCTTCTTAATAATATCTTTAAATTTTTAAAAAGTAAAAAAAATATATAATAAAAAAATAAAAAAATATTATGGTTAGTTTCGGATGAAACTTGACCGCGTTTTATTTAAAAAATATTCTTGAACTTTAAAAGTTTGGATTAATATCGGTGTTTAAAAAATAAAAATATACTAAAATATTATTATTGTAAGTAGCATTAACACATTTTCCTTTATAAAAAAAATTAAAAATAAATAAATCTTATTGTTAATGCATGGACAAAAATAATTTATAGGTGACTCATAAATTATCACTATTTTTAAAATTCACGAGTATTTTTGAAATATGACAGTAATAATTATCTCTATTTTTAAAATGCACGAGTATTTTTGAAATATGACAGTAATCGGTCTCATAGATTATCTCTACTGATTTTTTAAATTCACTGAGTATTTTTGAAATATGACAATAATTGTAATGGTAATATTAGAGTATTTTTGAAATATGACAGTAACCGTAATGGTAATGTCACGAGTATTTTTGAAATATCATAGTAACTGTAACGGTAAGAAACATAACCGTAGTAATATCACGAGAATTTTTGAAATATGACAGTAACCGTAACGGCAATATCACGAGTATTTTTTAAATATGATCGTAATTATTATCTCTATTTTTAAAATGCACGAGTATTTTTTAAATATGATAGTAATCGGTCTCATAGATTATCTTCACTGATTTTTAAAATTCACGGTATTTTTGAAATATGACAATAATTGTAACGGTAATATTAGAGTATTTTTGAAATATGACAGTAACCGTAACGGTAATATCACGAGTATTTTTGAAATATAATAGTAACTGTAACGGTAAGAAACATAACCGTAGTAATATCACGAGTATTTTTGAAATATGATAGTAACCGTAACGGTAATATCACGAGTATTTTTGAAATATGATAGTAATTGTAATGGTAAAAAACATAACCGTAACGGTAATATCACGAGTATTTTTGAAATATGATAGTAACCGTAACGATAAGAAACATAATAGTAATAATAATATCACGAGTATTTTTGAAACTTGACGATAACAATATTTTTGAATTTTTTAAAAAAGTTTTAAATGTGATTTAAATTTTTTAAAAAAGTTTAAAGTTATTAATAAAAAAAAAATTAAAAACATTTTTTTTTTAAAAGTTAGAGGATATTTAGATAATTCTGAATTAAAGGTATTTTTGAAACAAAAAAAAATAAAATTATTTTTTTTAAATTTTTTTTTAATCTAAGGTATTTTTGAGATAAAATATAAAATTAAATATTTTAGTGAGCCAGGCGTTCTAAATGCATGGCAGCCTCACAAATCTGCAAGCTTCCGTGGCCAGTCCAGCTTCCTCCCAACTCCCAACCATGGCCGCAACTTCCCTCCACGTCTCTTCTTCTTCCGCTTCCCGCTAACAGATGAATCGAATCCCAAACCTCTAAACCCCAATGGCGAAATTCTCAATTCGACCCCATAATAACCCCTTTCTCCCTCACCGCACTAACCCTCACAGTTCAATTTCCCACTCGGTTTCCTCCACTCGCTTGGTTTCTCACCCCCAACTCCTTCGATTAAGCCTCCGAGTTCGTTGTAGCATCAAGGAGAAAGAAAATGTTAAGGGCAACGAAGAACTTCCCCCTGTTCTTTCTGGGCTAAAAGTCGATGAATCGGAGCAAACTGAGTCTATTTCGAAATTTGAAAACGGTTTGAGTTCTGGAAATGGGATTGATGAAGTGGGTTTTGATTCGAATTGGCCGCCGTGGAAGAACGTTCCTGATAGATATAAAATGATTGGTACTACGGCGCTTGCCTTCGTTATTTGCAACATGGACAAGGTGGGTTCCTCTGTTTTTGTGACTTTTTGAATTTGGGTTTCAATTTTTCTCTATGGTTTGTCTGTTTTAGGTGTTTTCGTGGGATTTATAGTTGGGTTTGTTGTGATTTTTGGCAGGTGAATTTAAGCGTTGCTATAATTCCAATGTCGCACCAGTTTGGATGGAATTCTTCTGTGGCTGGATTGGTTCAGTCATCTTTCTTTTGGGGTTATGCTTTGAGTCAGTTGCCTGGTGGGTGGCTCGCCAAGATATTTGGTGGGAGGTCAGTATTTAAGTATCGATGTTAGCAGGTTTATCGTTTCTTTCATGAACCCTTTATTTATTGGTGATTACTTGATCAATGAATTCATTAGCTGAAGTGAAAGTTAGAATAATTGTTTCAAGCTGGGTTATGATATTGGGTTTGTATAACGGCTGAAGCCAACCGCTGGTAGATATTGTCATTTTTGGGCTTTTTCTTTCGAGCTTTCCCTCAAGGCTTTAAAACGTGTCTACTAGGGAAAGGTTTCCACACCCTTGTAAAGGGCTTTGCCTTTCGAGTAGGGAAAGGTTTCCACACCCTTGTAAAGGGCTTTCCCTTTCGAGTAGGGAAAGGTTTCCACACCCTTGTAAAGGGCTTTCCCTTTCGAGTAGGAAAAGGTTTCCACACCCTTGTAAAGGGCTTTCCCTTTCGAGTAGGGAAAGGTTTCCACACCCTTATAAAGGGCTTTCCTTTCGAGCTTCCCCTCAAGAAACGCGTCTGCTGGGGAAAGGTTTCCACACCCTTATAAAGGGTGTTTCGGTCTCCTCCCCAACCAACGTGGGATTCTCACAATCCATCTCCCTTTAGGGCCCAGCGTCCTCGCTAACACTTGTTCCTTTCTCCAATCGATGTGGACCCCCACCAAATCCACCCCCTTCGGGGCCTAGCGTCCTTACTGGCACACCTCCTCGTGTCTACCCCTTTGGGAAACAGCCTCCCAAAGCTTTAAAACGCGTATGTTAGGGAAAGGTTTCCACACCCTTATAAAGGGTGTTTCGTTCTCCTCCCCAACCAATGTGCGATCTTACCGTTTCCTAAAAAGATTATGGGAGAATTTGAAGCTTTTGTTTGAGATGCCTTGTTCCTTGACACTTTTGATAATGATTTTGTTCTTTGGTCTTATATTTTTGAAAGTAAGTTTAGCTAACTATACCGTTTTAAGGTTCTTCACTTTTTAGAATTTTGTTCTGGTTAGAAGTAAAAATGTTAGTAAAGAAGCTTAATTTTTAAAGAAGAAAAATCAAATGGGTCCTTAATGTTTACCTTGAATCTTGAAATCTTGGCTGGTGTTTGTCAAAAGCCCCTTGATGTCCTTGTTTCTCCCTGGCAATCTCAACTGGCTTTTAACTTGTTTTTACGTTCTATTCTGCGAGTTATATCGATAGAAACATTGATCTTTCTGTTTATTAAACGTAGCAGCTTCAGACCGTTTGCTGCCATTCATTATTATTTGTTAGTAGCCATATCAATTGAAATGCTGTGTGCACTCTTCACGGTTTATGTAGATCATACAATAAGCTACGAAAAGAGTCATACTCATTGCGGATTTTTTTTTTTAAATAGAAAAGTTTTGGAGATCGGAGTACTGACTTGGTCGCTATCCACTGCACTCGTTCCATTTCTTGCTGGATATATGCCTGGATTAATTTTATCAAGAATTTTGGTGAGCGATACTACTCGTAAAAGAGAACCACTTCTTATGGTTTCCCTCTGTTTTATCCTGTACATTTTGTTTGCTTCATTCTTTAAATTCAATGCTTATCAACTTTCACTGCACATAGGTTGGCATCGGAGAAGGCGTTTCACCATCAGCTGCAACCGATCTTATTGCCAGGCAGGTTAAACTTGCATAATCGTTAATGGTCGTTTTATTTATTCATATTTTTCACATTTTCTCGAATTATTCTAAACTTTTGTGTATATTTGTAAAAATAATTATACTAGCTAATTATTCGATTTAACTAAGGTAGTAGTATCATGTTTCTTTGCCGTTTTTCATACATTTCGATTTATGGATGGCCGGAATTCTTCATAAACTTCATTTCATTGTATCTTAGGGACATAAATACGGCCATTTATAACCATTTTCTCTGCTCGGTCTGTTTATCTTCTCTACAAGCTGTACCTAGTATATGACTGAGTTGCTTTTGCTTGTCTCATCGTTCTGTATAAATGGATGGTGTCTACTTTGCGGCTTTCCGTTTGCCAAAACTTCATCATCAATGAAAACCCCGCTTCCCTTATGTTGTTGAAAGGCATTCTTCACGTCAAGTTGATTCTATACATTCAACTGACTTGACCTTTTTATTTGAGTATGCAGGTTGATTCCTCTACAGGAGCGCTCACGGGCAGTCGCATTTGTTTTTGGTGGGCTGAGTGTTGGAAGCGTTTCCGGGTATGTTCTGTGCATGTTTCAAGTAATCACTGTTGAGGAGGCTTCAGTTATTTAAGGGAAAAGTTTTCGACAGGCGTGTTCATGAAAAGTTGAATGTGAGATAGGGATTAATAAGAATATTATGACATTTCACTGATTTGGACTTTACTGAGAAGCACCCTGGAAATTGGGGCGTGTTTGGGATACAATTTGCACTCCATTTTTCGGTTTCAGATGCCAAAGATAAAAGGATCTAACAATATGCGTTTGGTTAGCCTGTTTTTTAAATTTGAAATTGGGGAGGAGAACGAAGTATCCGTCATGAGGGTGTGGAAACCTCTCCCAAGCAGACACGTTTTAAAAACTTTGAGGGGAAGTCAGAAAGGAAAACAAGGACAATATCTGCTAGTGGTGAGTTTGAGTCGTTACAAATGGTATCAGAGCCAAACACCTGACGATGTGCTAGCGGGAGGCTAAGCCCCAAGGGGGTAGACATGAGACGGTGTGCCACCTAGGATGCTGGGCCTCGAAGGAGGTGGATTTGGTGAGTCCCACATCCATTGGAGAAGGGAACGAGTGCTAGCGAGGACGCTGGGCCCGGGGGGGGGGGGGGGGGGGGATGGGGGGGAGGGATTGTGAGATCCCACATTGGTTAGGAGGAGAACGAGGTATCCTTAATAAGGGTGTGGAAACCTCTCCCAAGCAGACACGTTTTAAAAACCTCGAGGAGAAGCCCGAAAGGAAAAGTCCAAAGAGGACAATATCTGCTAGCGGTGGTCTTTGGGAATATGGTTGATGAATCTAACTTCTTGGACTACCTTTGTAGTCACATAACTCTAATTTGATTTTTGTTTATTGCAGACTTCTTTTGGCTCCTCCTCTCATCCAAAATTTTGGTTGGGAATCCGTGTTCTACATTTTTGGCTTTCTGGGGATAGCCTGGTAAGTTGTTTCACCTGTTAGTGAAGGATCAAACCATCGATCTTTAGAATATTAATAGGTCCTTATACCGAGCTACGCATGGATTCACTTTTGAAAACAATTTTAATTGACAACCTATTCGTTTTAGTTTTGGGCTTGCGGTTCTAATGGTAGGATCGCATAGTGTGACGACGAATCTTGGATGAACATGAATTTGAGGCGGTAATGGCTAAAGGTTTTGTGGTTGAAGGTTTGCAGGATTCCAGTTTCTGGATGGACAGCCATCAGTACCCCTTAAATCCTTTCCAGGTTAGACTTCAGACAGGTTGTTTAACCATAATAATAGTGTTGTGTGTAAGCGTTTTTATTTGGTTTTGTTGTTTTTATAGCAGATGAATCCGAATCCGAGTCCGGGTACCCGAACAAGAAAGTAACAACACCCATCAAACTTCAACAACTTCCCGCTGCACTCAAGGTATCTACGTGTTTTTTATCAACTTATATTTGAGTCTAATCAATCTTCGTTGTTTATTTTCAGTCATTTTTTTTTTTTATCGAATTGTTAGGAAGTACCGTGGAGGGGGTTTTTCGAGTATCCGCCGGTCTGGGCAATGATATATACTCATTTCTGCGGGAGTTGGGGCCACTACACTTGTCTCTCTTGGCTTCCTACTTATTTTAGGTACCCTCACTTCGTTGTCTCCTCACCGTCTTCCTTGCTTCCTTGCTTTGTGTAATGGAAAACTGAATTTGGATTTTCATCCACGTTCTTATGCAGCGAGGAATTGAACCTGAATTTGACCGAAGCAGCTTGGGTACGTCTCCTCTCAACCGTGTTTTGTATTGATTTGACTTTCTTACGACTTCTAGAAATCTTTCAATTCAGGTTTCAATCCTCCCACCCCTAGCTTCAATTTTCGTGACAAGCATTGCATCACAGTTAGCTGATAACTTGATTTCCAATGGTGTCGATACCACGACAGTATGGCTACGAACTCTTAACGGTTTCTTGTCAAGAAGCATTCCGTTCATAATTTGTTTGATCCTCTTCTGTTTTCGATGTA
This sequence comes from Cucurbita pepo subsp. pepo, assembly GCF_057944985.1. Lineage (NCBI taxonomy): Eukaryota > Viridiplantae > Streptophyta > Magnoliopsida > Cucurbitales > Cucurbitaceae > Cucurbita > Cucurbita pepo. The sequence continues at coordinate 16,402,593 of NC_141808.1, read as the reverse complement.
GGTAAGAAAGATTTGCCAAACAATCGCCTTTGTGTCCCCCGCCGTTTGCATGACTTTGTCCTCTGTTGATTTAGGATTGCCACCTTGGGAGGTAGTAGCCATTCTAACCAGTGGCTTGGCCCTCTCTAGTTTTGCATTATCTGGTACGATCTACACTCGAAGTTATTGGATCGTTTCCTATTGGCCATTAAGTACTAAGATAATTATCGTCTGCAGGACTCTACTGTACTCATCAAGATATGTCACCGGAATATGCAAGTGTCCTTTTGGTATGTGTAAGCTCTATAATATCCCAAATAGTTTGTGTAGTCGATCTTAGCAAGCCTCACCTTAAAAACACTCCTCAGGGCATTACGAATACCGTCGGAGCGATACCCGGGATTGTAGGAGTTGCGCTCACTGGCTTTCTTCTCGATTCAACTCATTCTTGGAGTGTAAGTTGGCAACTTCTACACTTGTATATTCCATTCATATCCTCCGACTTCTTTCGCATCTTCAAAATTTTCCGTTTGTTATGTGTAGATCTCATTGTTTGCCCCATCGATCTTCTTCTACTTGACCGGGACAATTGTTTGGTTGGTCTTTGCCAGCAGTAAACCTAAAACCTTTTCGAAGAACGAGTAGTATTACATTACATGAATTTTCCGAGAAGAACGCCATTACGAGCCATCGACTGCATTTCATCATCAGGTTCTTCAGTTGTATATCCATAGTGAATACTTGTATATTCCCCACAAATATGCATTTTATTGATCATGTAGAGATTTTGTTTCTCATTGTTAGTCATAGTAATCCTGCTAAAGCTGCAAATGTTCTGTAAAATGTGTATCTTCTGATTCAAAGACTCTTATTAGAATTGTTCTCTGATTAGAAAATCACCAATCTGGAACTGATTTTCAGTTCCATACATTGCCACAAGCAGGGAGAACAATATTCGGTATGTGAACGAACACGATCGAAAAGGGTGCCACCATTATTGGTTCAGATGAATTCACTTGCTTAGGCTGCAATGAAGGTATGTTCCCTGATGAATTTACAGACAAAATCTTTCCATTTAGCAACACTGTTTGACTATGCAGGTTCCCATCCTTGGCTGTTATATGATATTCCTCTCTGAAGGCTTTGCCTTCACGACCGTAAGGTCGAGATGTCCGAACAACCTTTTGCTTATTCTTATAGGATCTGTGTTTATAGTGTAACCCGCTCGTTCTGTTGAATGCTAACTCAGCATGAACTGTGGTGTTTCCATCTAGGTTGAGCAATAGTAGTGTGATTCCTTTCTGTAAGATTGAGAGTTAGAATTCGAGTTGAAAACTGGTGCCATTTCTGCTAGTAGATATTGTCCTTTTTGGGTTTTTTCTTTCGGGTTTCCCCTCAAGGTTTTTAAAACGCGTATGCTAGGGAGAGGTTTCCACGTCTTTATAAGGAATGCTTCGTTCCCCTCTTCAACCGAAGTGGGATCTCACAATCCACCCCTCTTGGAGATGCGTTTTAAAAACCTTGAGGAGAAGCCCTAACGGAAAAGCTCAAAGAGAACAATATTTGCTAGCGGGGGGCTTGGGCTGTTACAGTATGTACTACTACTTACCGATTGCTTAGAACAATGTGCGTAGACTCGTATTTTCTTTGTCCCGTTAAAGCTCGTGGACAGAACATTTCTTCCCATCAAGCGATGCCATAGGAGTGCACTGAAATGAAGAAAGGGAAAAGAAACAAGCTAGCTGATTGTTAGTTAATTGTCTAATAGCATCCGGGAAGGAGCGAAGAGTTTAAGGTTAGAAATATTTGCCTAATCGTTCACCTGTAATAATCTGGATTCGGTTCAAAGGTTGTCGTGTTCAGTAAACCATAGTTTCCACCAACCAACGTCTGTCTGCAGTATGTTTTCGTATCAAAAGTGGCGGCCATACCGAGCTGGTCCAAGTACCTGAATAAAACACACACATAAAAGAGTGCTATTTATTATGAAGGTCTTAAAAGAGCCATACATTCCTGTTTTTCGGAGCCTAGATTACCAGAAACTCGAGACGAATGCATTAGAGACCAGATTATGCCCACTGCTGTAAGCCCCTCCTGCTTCCCCAACCCATGCTTTAGCTGAACTTTGCGAGTTTCTAAGGACCTCATGAAGCTTGTAAAACGTATCGACCATGCCATTGAGATAGGACGGGTTAAGAATCCTTTCGACAAGATGCTCGTCGACTCCTGTTAATAAGAAAAAGCTCCAGTGTTAACCCACTTTTTGAAACTTCATAAAGGTCTTACTTGGCTAGTGGTTGATACCTGCTCCTAGATTGTATATATGGTGTGTGACAGCATCCAGTGTTGGGGTAGTTTTATCAACGAATTCTTTGAACCAATTTTCATCAAAGAATCCTCCTGGTGCTATGGTTAATGGCTTAGTTTGGACACCGTTGTAGATGCTTTGGACCATCTTCTGAAAAACAATTGTATCAGAAGCATACTGTTCTGCTGAAATTCTTGTTCCAACTCCACTCCCACACAATTCATTCCCTGAGCATAAGAAAATGGAAATCAATCATAGATTAGAACAGAAGAATCCTTATCCATTGTCAAATACGAGTCGTTCGGGATGAACTGGGAGATCCCACATAGGTTGGAGAGGAGAACGAAACATTCTTTATAAGGGTGTGGAAACTTCTTCCTAGCATACACGTTTTAAAAACCAAAACCTTGAGGGAAAGTCTGAAAGGAAAAACCTAAAGAGAATCATATCTGCTAGTGGTGGGCTTGGACCGTTGCAAATAGTATCAGAGCCAGAGACGGGGCGATGTGCTAGCGAGGAGGATGAGTCCTGTAGGGGATGGACATGAGGTGGAGTGCCCCAAAGGGGGTAGATTGAGGTGTCCCACATCGATTGGAGAAGGGAATGAGTGCCAGCGAGGACGCTGGACCCTAAAGGGGGATGGATTGTGAGATCTCACATTGGTTGGGGAGGAGAACAAAGTATTTCTTATAAGGGTGTGGAAACTTCTCCCTAGCAGACACGTTTTAAAAACCTTGAGGGAAAGTCTGAAAGGGAAAGCTTAAAGAGGACAATATCTGTTAGTGGTGGGCTTGGACAGTTACAAATAGTATCAGAGTCAGACACTGGGCGATGTGTCAGCGAGGAGGATGAGTCCTGTAGGGGGTGGACATGAGGCGGTGTGCCAACAAGGACGCTATGCCCCAAAGGGGTGCATTGGGGGGTCCCACATCTATTGGAGAAGGGAACGAGTGCCAATGAGGACGTTGGACCCTAAAGGGGGATGAATTGTGAGATCCCACATTGGTTGGGGAGGAGAACAAAGTATTCCTTATAAGGATGTGGAAATCTCTCCCTAGCAAACATGTTTTAAATCCGTGAGGCTGACGGCAATACGTAACAGGCCAAAACAGACAATATATGTTAGTAGTGGGCTTGGACTTTTACATGAACAGTTTTGAATTCTCTGTCTCTACTTAGTTAAATCAATTATGAATTGTTAACCGAACCATAATAGGCTTACGCTATGAAGCGTCAAGAATACAAGTAGCAGTTCTTACCAAACTCCCAACCATGGATTGTGTAGTTCTTTTTGACAGTATAACGCACGAACGATTCAGCGTTCGTGTAATTCCAAGCCCCTACAGCGGACCCATCTGATGCAAACTTTCGTCCATTGAGAGCGTTTAATCCAAAGATAATCTTAGCTCTGTATAAGATTACACAACTTCAGCATTCAACTTTTGAGGAATCTAACTTCATAACAGCAAAATGGGATGAGATTTTGATTACCCTCCTTTCTTGAAGAAGTCATTTAGTTTATCCCATCTGTCAAGGGGTAAGCAGCCTTGAGCGAAGCCAAACAACTCTTTGGTGTTTCTTTTAAAAGAAATGCATGGCTGCTTGTGATCTTCAGTATCATATATGAGCTTATCTTGCAAACTGCCACCCAATCTAAGCTTTAGGGGCTTAAATTCTGCACCATTCATGAAAAAAGGTATTAGTTTTAATGTTTGCAGAGAATAAAGTTTGTATAGGTCGAGATTTGAAGGTACTTAAAAGGCCACTGTTGGTACATACTGTCTTCTTTAGGCTTTTCTCTTTCGGGTTTTCCCTCAAAGTTCTTAAAACGCGTATGCGAAGGAGAGGTTTTCACACCCTTATAAAGGATGCTATGTTTTCCTCCCCAACCGATGTGAGATCTTACAATCCACTGCCTCATGTCCACCCCCTTTAGGGCTTAGCTTCCTCACCCCCTTCGGGGTCTAGAGTCCTCACTAGCACTCGTTCCCTTCTCTAATCGATGTGGGACTCCTCAATCCACCCCCTTTCAGTTTTGAAGGGGGTGGATATGAGGCGGTGTGTTAGCAAGAATGCTGGATCCTAAAGGGGGTGGATTGTGAGATCTCACATCGGTTGGGGAAGAGAACGAAACATCTTTTATAAGGATATGGAAACTTCTTCCTACCAGACACGTTTTAGAAACCTTGAAAAGTCTAAAAGGAAAAGCCCAAAGAAGATAACACCGGCTAGCGATGGGCTTGAGCCGTTATAATGAGCCAAACATGCAAGGAGGTCAAGGAATTCAAACCTTTGATTGCATTTAATAGAATGTTGCTGCCCAGGTCCTGCAGTTGGAAGAACAATAAGAACAATTCAGTGTAGCAGCAGTAGAGGTTTTTCTAGTCACGCATTTGAAAATTAAGTTTATGAACACTATTTTTTCTAGCCACGAGTATTTAGTTAAAGCTACCAACATGCTTTCGCTGTTCCTTAGCAATAAACACAAAAACCCATAAAGGAAGCTTAAAGAAAAAGATCAAATAACAAAACCCAGATGCCAAAATTTACGAGTATGATAAAAAACATATCGGATAACGTTCATCACCATTAATGAGTATCGAAATCAGATTACCAGATTAAGCAGAGAAGCTTGGCCCCAACTACAGGTTCCATAATCACATTTCTCCGGAGGCCACCAATCGAGCGTAGCGCAAACGAAATCTTCATCGATACCTCCAATGGCGGATTTTCCATTGATCAAAACCGTCCCGCTCAGAAACCCATCTCCTTCCTCGCCCTTGGAATTCACAGAACCAGAACAGCTAAAGAAGAAACAGACCCAAAAACAAAACCCCAGAACCCAAAAACGAAAACCCATTTCCATAAACTTCCTCTAATGGCGAAAGATCAAAGGATAAAGGAAACCATGAAAGGAAGAACAGAGTATACAGTGATGGAAGAACACTGTAATATATACTTACCATACCAATCTTGGAAACTATGAAATGAAGAATTGTGGGTTTGAATTTGTTAAATGAATAGACCATTTAACAATTTCCATGTCGGATTTGTATCGATGAAATGGCATAAAAGGAACCCTTTCCTCGTTTGGAAGTAGGCTCCACTAGATAGCTCGTAGTTTTACACGGTAAGATGTAAAGATTGGCATTATCAGACATGAAAATTTTCGAGTACATGCCAAATAGTTAATAAGAAGCATTCTAAGGTTCGAGGTTGGAAAAAGATCTCGTATGGGCACACGGGTTTTCGAATTTACATCTCACGATTATCGAGAGACGACCATATTATGATAGCTATCGAGTTTCGTGAAGGAATTTGAAATTGGTTGTTAAGTGGACCCTTATTGATTGGCTCTTTCCCTATTTTGTTGATGGAGGAATTGGGAAGAATGCTTAAGAAATAGGCATATTTTCTAAGGGAAGGATTTTTTAGCTGTTATCACCCAATTTGGTAGTGATTTGGGAAGCTGGCTTTTGTTTTCTTTCTCTCTTTCCAAATTTCAACTCCCAAAATTTGAACTAATCCCGATAGTAATTTTAATTCAAGAATTAATTTCTCGATGTTTCGTTGAGTCGGTTTTACGTAAGTTTCTCTTTTCTATGTTTTGTTGAGTCGGTTTTAGTCTTAATCTTTCTATTTCACGACATTAAACTATATCATCGAATCACCGGTGTTTTTTTTTTTTTTTTTTTCTCTTGTTTGATTTTGTGGGATTTGGATATTTCATTGGATTTCACCGTTTTTAAGTTAGGTGTAATAATTTATAGAATCCGGTATCCAGATTTGGCACCTAATGGCCCCAACATTCCCAGTTACCTACCCCTTGCTTCTTAAGAAGACTATCCCTACAGCAGGACGAATCCTTCCAACATGTTTTGTCCTCACTCACATGTATCCCAGGAAAATTCTTAGGAAACATGTTTTGTCCTCACCAGGGAAATTCTTACGAAACAGGTTTTGTCCTCACTCACATGTATCTCAGGGAAATTCTTAGGAAATCACCAATATAGAATTGCTCCAAGTAAAACCGATTGAGCTACCCCTCATTTATTCAGATAAATTTTATATGATTTATTTGGATTTGGTAAGATCTCGAGTTTCAATTCGTAGACATATATATATATTTATTATTTTTTTTTAAAAAAAAAGCTTTTTTTTTTCCATTTTCTTGATTTTCATTTTTAGGGTAATAAATTATTATTAGAATGTGACCTAAAGAACAAAGGTATTTTTATTGAAATTTTGAATTAAAGGGCAAAAAGGTCTTTTGGAGAAGAAAAAATTGGGATAATAATTGAAAAAATTACTCAAACATGTGATAATTGTATAAATTATGACCAAAAGGGACCAACTACTCAAGATTTTATTTTATTTTATTTTAGTTTTTAGTTTTCCTTTTTCCCTTTTGAGGCCATTCTTTTTTATTTTTATTTTTAAATGGAATGATGAAATTCCATTTTTGTCCCTAGATCAAGTTTCGAGCGCTAAATTATGTAATACAAAAGTATATTATGTGATTATAATCTACGTTCCCGTCCTGCTGTGTATTACATTAATGGGAGTGGACGAGAAAGGAGGAAACGTAGAAAAATTTCCCCAATTAGCTAAATGAGATCGAACATGATGTTCATATTCCATATCTCAATACGAACCTCTAATTGCATGCATGTGTGCGCGCGCACACACACGTATGTTAGCAACCATTCATATATACCTCGAGTTAAATTTGATTTTTTTTTTTTAATTCTTAAAATAAATGATATTGTCAAAATAATAATAATAAACTTAGTGAAAAAATGGAGGACAAGGAAGAACTCGAACGACTCGAAAACGCGCAGCCGTCGCTGCTGCCTCCTCTCTCCTCCATCACCTCTATTGCAACAAACGTCCCAGCTCCAAAGATCAGCGGCTCGGTATTTTCTCTTGACTTCTCAAATCTCTGATTAGTCGCATCGTAATCGGGAACAGTAGGGGATTAGTCCGATTCGTGATCTCTCTGAAGTCCAGAGCAGTAATAATCGGCGGCGTTAGTCGAGAACTTGAGGAGGAGGAAGAGGAATTTGGAGCCGTCTCTCAAGAATCTACCACAAATCCTGCAATTTTTCGATCTGAGAAGCTACCATTCTGAAGAGTAAGTGAACTTTTTGCTAGTATTGTAGGAGGCATACATTTCTCTTGGTTTGTTTGAAATATTTTTTTTTGTTTCTTTTCTGATTGACATGAGAATTTCTGGAGAATATACGAGATGAATTGAAGTGTTTGATTTTGAGTTTTATCATCAGAATCGGATCGTTTTGTTCTTGTTCAGTAATGGAATTCGATAGAAACATAACCAGATTCTTCGGGGGAGACAAAAACTCAAACAATTGTGCTTACTAAAATTCCTAGTTTGAACCTTAGATCCACCACTAGCAGATATTGTTCTCTTTGAGCTTTAAACGCGTCTGCTAGAGGAAGGTTTCCACACCCTTATGTGATTTGTTCTCCTCCCCAACCAATGTGGGACATCACAATCCACCCTCATTCGGGGCCAGCTTCCTCGCTGTCCCTCTTTCCTTCCTCCAATCGATATAGGATTCCCCCCAAATCCACCCCCCTTTGGGGCCCAACGTCCTTACTGGCACACTGCCTCGTGTCTACCCCCTTCGGGGAACAGCGAGAAGGCTAGCACATCGTCCGGTGTCTGGCTCTAATACCATTTGTAACGACCCAAATCCACCGCTAGCAAATATTGTCCTCTTTGGGCTTTTCCTTTCGGGCTTCCCCTCAAGACTTGAAAACGCGTCTATTAGGGGAAAGTTTTCACACTCTTATAAATGGTGGTTTGTTCTTCTCCCCAACCAACGTGGAACATCACAGAACATGAAACTAAATTCATATCTCATCATGTCGTTGGAAGATGAAACAAGAATCAAACACCAAACAAATCCGAAATCAGAGGTCAAATAAGATGTCAAATGAAATGATCTAAGAAACTAGTTCTTAAAATCCTGTTCATGTGTTATTGAGCAAGTTTTAACATTGGTTTGTATTCCATTCATCTCAAATACTCATTTGTAATCTGAATTTTAATTACAAGACATTTTGTTCATCAAGTTTCTGAAAACCCCTTTGTACTCTTTCATTGCTTCATGACTATTTGTGTATTTAATGTTGTTAAACTGATACTTGGAAGCTTTTCTAGCTTGGTTTGTGTATGAACTGAGTTAAAATACTGTGATTATGTAGAAATGGGTATTCAAAAGAACCGTTAGACCCGATCAACCTAAACGGTAAGAAGTGTCACTCTAATTAGAGCTTCGAACTTTAAGATTTTTATAATTGAACTTAGTTCTTAGCTCGATGCTCGTATGAATACACAATTTTGCCATATCAATGGAAATTTGCTTAACTAGTTTACCAAAAGAAATGTTATATATAACATGGATCCATAACATCACAAACATAAGCTGCGCAGTTCATTACCAACAAGGCCAACAATGTTTCTACCCCTAAACCAAAGGCTTACACTAGCTAAACTTCCCTCGCTGCTCGAAACTCGATGACGTGGAGGGCCAATCAATATTCTCACTTCCTCTTCTTAGCTGGTGGCTGAGGTGTTTCCTCCTCCTCGTCTTCCTCCTCCTCGTCTTCTTCCTCGTCCTCATCGTCGTCCTCGTCCTCTCCATTGTCGTCGTCCTCATCATCATCTTCCTCATCACCTCCAGCTCTTCCGTCGCCATTTGCTTCAGGATCATCCTCTGGATCACCATCATCCCCTTCTTCACCTCCGGAAAAATCTTCGTCGTCGTCGTCGTCATCCTGATCATTTGCATCATCGTCATCGTCGTCATCTTCATCATCCTCCGTTTCACTACCATCTTTGTTTTCCTGATCGGGGCGTTCCTTTTTGTGAAGTTCAGAGAAAGGAAACCTAGGAGAAGAGAGAAGATCAGTAATCTCAGAACATTAAAGTAAAAACATATGAATGACATGAAATTTTATTACCTTTCCTCAATTGCAGCCAACCCTGGTGTGGCATTGGCATTATTTAACAGAGCACCTGTCTGAAGAAAACACAATCATGTTGGAAAGTGGATCATTAAAGTCTCAAGATCATGTTCTGTCTCGGAATTGTCTCAAACAAGATCAGAAAATTGCATTCTAGATGATAAATTTCAAGAGCAAGCATTAGAAAGAAAAAACAAGACATCCAGCTATGTCTTGTCTAGAACAACTAATCAGAAAATTAAGAAAACTTCCAGATATGTCTCGTTAAGCAGTCCAATAAGATCAAGCTTTTAAGGAGATGTTAGAACAGGAGGCCACAAGAAACTGGAAAACATGAGTTGATTTGGACAATGATTCTGATTCCAAGTGCCAAACAGCAAAACACCCAAAAAAAAAAAAAAAAAACTAGAAAGCATGAGACGATTAGACAAGAAATTCTAAGAAATTGAAAATGAACTTCCAACAACAACAAACAATCACTAAGTGCAAGGGACAGCTGAATCTTGATCGACAAAAACCACATGAAATGAATAGTATTAAACATCATTTAAGCATGCCCCAAGGAAAATTTGACTAGATAAGTGTGGACGTCGGCTGGAGAAAGGAACGAAGCATTCCTTATAAGGGTATGAAAAACTCTCCCTAATAGACGCGTTTTAAAACCGTGAGACTGACGACTAACGGGCCAAAGCGAACAATATTTGCTAACGGTGGACTTGGGCTATTACAAATAGTATCAGAGCCAGACACCGAGCGGTGTGCCAGCGAAGACGCTGCCCTCAAGTGGGGTGGATTGTGAGATCCCACATCAGTTGGAGAGGGGAACGAAACATTCCTCATAAGGGTGAGGAAACCTCGCCCTAGCAAACATGTTTTAAAACCGTGAGGCTGACGACTAACAGGCCAAAGCGGACAATATCTACCAACAGCTTGGGCTATTACAATAAGTCATTCGTTAACATACACCCATCAACATGAACCAGATAAATATAGCTACCAAAAACATCAATTTCTCATATCAAACATTCTATCCTCAAAAGAAGTAGGATATCCAAGATTCAACAAATGTGGGGCAGAAAAGCAAGAGGATTTGCACAAGAATATCATGTTTAATCTAAATACAGAATGGCAAAATCCTGACAAAGACGGCTTGTTCTTGGTCACAATGAGATAAAACAGTCAACAAGATGGGCGAAAAATTGCCTTCCATTCACATTTATCACTACAGAAAACACTTACACTTAAAAGATAGGTCAATTCTTAATAGTTTCAGCTAAAATTTCCCGAATAAAGCACCCAAAAAAGAGTAATGACAGAGAACCGGGTTGTTCTTCAAGGAAGTATTTAACCAGAAAAGAAAACAAACGAGTAAGGGTACGACTCCAAATGCAAACGCAAAAGTAAGTCAAAGAACCCGCAAAGAGCAAAGAAATTTAAGCTTCAGGAAGTAAGAACAACGGCAATAAATTCAGAAGCTATAAAGAACAAAAGAAAGAACACAAGAAGTAAAAAGAAAGTAAAGGAAAATTAAGCTTCAAGAAGTAAGAACGATGACTAAAATGAGTAAAATCCGTGATAAAACGAAACCCCATTAAAGAGTAAGGTCAAAATGAGGGGTTACCGCCGCAAGAAGGCAAGCGAGGGAGTTTGCAGTGGCAAAAACAGTCTCCATCACCATGGCTTCCAAAACAGAAGACACCCACATGGTTCTTTCCATGAAGCCGACACCCTCCAACTCCATTGCCGCAAAAACGAGCTCAAAAGTGAACTGAAATGGACAATAGCAAGAAAAGGAGAGAGAAGAAGAAGAAGAAGGGAAGGTCGCAGAGAGAGGGAGAGAGAGAGATGGGCCTATCAGTGAATGCAGATAGAAAGAGGGGAAGAAATGTGAATAGATTTTCTGAGATTGGGAGAAAAGTTGGGTTTAGTCCAGTTAGGGTAAACCCTAGGGTTTTGTTTGCAACTGCAAAAACAAATATAAATAACTTTAAATTTTTAAAATTTTAAATTATATCTAACAAATCTTTTAATTTCATTAAAAGAGCATAAAATTAAAAAAATTTGAAATAATAACAAATAAATATAAACCTTAATCGTAAAATTTTACTTCGATTGAAGAGGAGAATGAAACATCTCTTATAAGGATATGGAAACGTCTCTCTAGTAGACATGTTTTAAAATCATGAGGCTAACGACAATATGTAGCGGGTCAAAGCGGACAATATTTGCTCACGGTGGGCTTGGGATGTTATAAATGATATCAGAGCCAGATACCGAATGGTGTGCTAGCGAGGACGCTGGATCCTCAAGGGGGTGGATTGTGAGATCCTACATCGGTTGGAGAGGAGAACGAAACATTTCTTTATAAAGGTGAATTAGTTCATGTTATCAATCCCGGATCAATCCACCCTAATTAAAAAACGTAATCATTCTAAATATGGTTAGCTATATATGTATAGGTATAGGTCGCACCCTTTAGTGCCATCCATTTCTAGAGCTAGTTGATCCGGCAGGTGAGTTGTTACCCTCCATTTTTGGAGCTAGTTGATCCGGCAAGTGAGTTGTTACACACTCCTTAGCGGATTTCAACTTCCATGACCACCGTCCTATTTGTCTTAATTGACCAACACCCTTTGTGGGATTTAGGTTAGTGTGCAGTTAGACATCGTAACACTTTCGGTTCGTCCCACATACATATACATACACATACACATACACGTGTATATATATAATCGGGCAAAGAAAATTTTATAACACATTTTTTGGTTGTTAAACTATTGAAGATTTTGGGATTCTAGAGAGAACAAATTGTGATATATAATGTCGATCCACAACATAAATATAGGAAGTTCACTAAGAACAATGTCACCTCTAAATTTGAAGGCTGACTAGCTAAATTCCCCTCACTGATAACTTCCAACTCCTGATACAATGGGGAAGGGCACAACTGATAATGGAAAAGGAAAAGAGCCAATCACCATTCTCACTTCCTTCTCTTCGCCGGTGGTTCGAGTGTTTCCTCATCATCGTCTTCATCCTCGTCATCTTCCTCTTCTTCGTCGTCGTCATCATCCTCATCTCCATCGTCGTCGTCATCGTCGTCATCTTCATCATCTTCGTCCTCCTCACCGACTTCTATTCTTCCATTTCCACGTGCTACAGGGCCATCTTCCTGATCAACCTCATCCACTTCGTCAGCCGAGAAATCTTCATCGTCCTCATCCTCATCGTCGTCGTCGTCGTCTTCATCATTGTCATCTTCTTCTCCATCGTCTTCCTCATCACCTCCTGCCTTTCCATTGCCACTCGCTGCAGGGTCATCCTCTAGATCACCATCGTCCCCTTCTCCGGCCGAGAAATCTTCTACATCTTCCCCACCATCCGGGCCATTTGCATCATCATCATCGTCATCATCAACTTCATCTCCATCTTTATCATCCTCTGATTCACTGCCATCTACATTTTCCTTATCAGGATTATTCTTTGCGTGAAGTTCTTCAAAAGGAAACCTAAGAGAGAAGTACAAATCAGAAATCTCAGAACTAACTAAGAATAGAAAGTAAAATGACATAAACAATATGAAGCTTTTATTACTTTTTCCCAATTGCAGCGAATCCTGGTGGAGCATTGACATCATTTAACAGAGCTCCTGCCTGAAGAAAACTTAATTATGTTGGAAAATGAATTGAGATCTAAATTTCTTGTTCATTGCATTCAATTAACATCACGCACTGTGACTATGATGGCTCATCAAAGAGTATAATCAGAATATCATAACGCAATCAAATTCCCCAACAGCCTAGAAGAAAAGGAATTCTTTTAGAAGAAAAGGAATTCTTTTATCAGGTGAGATTTACAGAAACATATATGGAAAATTCTGTGGAATTTGCTGGTTCACCCTAAGGTAACAGGTCGGTCGATCGATCGATGTGTTACGAAAGAAAAAAATTTAAGGATTCCAACATAACTATGTTTGACTTTCATTGATTGCAAAAACATCAAACGAAATTGCCCACAAGCAATCAGAAAGCATAAGTGTTGTTCAAACAACTGATTCTAACATAGAGGAAACTGAATTTGCAACCAAAACCACCAAGCGCCAAGGATATAGCTCAAATTGACAAACAAAAGGCATAAGAGATAAACTAAAATGTACAACTTTTAAAGATGAAAGTACACCCAAAGTCCAAAAGATCGGCCATTCCACACAACAGTAGAGGCAAATTCTGTACTCGACCCATCAACATGGACCTCCAAGAGCTTCAAATTATCATTTCTAACGTAGCAGGCTCCAATAAGCGAGATTTTCCCAATTCAAAAAGGTGGAAAGAACTCGAAAATATTTTCACAAGGAATATCGAGAACGATATAAGCAGGGAATGGTGAAAGCTTGAAGAAGAAAAGCTTCTTCCTCGTCGCAATTTTGAAAATAAGTTGAAACAAAACGTGCAAAGAAGAATTAGCTTCTCATCCACATTAATCCACTGGAAACCAACCAAACACTTCTCTCAGGCTCCACAAACACAAGTCAAGCCTCAAGATTTCCAGTTAAAACTTCACGTCTGTAGCAATTGTAAGTAACGAACGGCCATAAGAAACAAACAAGCAAGCAAGCACAACAAAGGCAAGTAAGCAGCAAACGTCAAGAAGGTAAAAGAAGGCATAAGAAATGAACAAAGTCAACAAAAGGAAATGCAAATAGCCACTAAATTCAAGCAAGAACAAGAAAAATCAGGACTAGAAACCAGTAGAATCCATAAAAGAACAAAAGCGATCAAAGAACAAAGTGAAAGAAAGAGCTCACCGTGGCCAAAAACCAAGAAAGAGAGTTTGCAGCGGTGAGAACAGTCTCCACCGTCAGAGCTTCCAAAACAGAGCGAAACCACAGAGAGGTGTCGTCCACGCAGTAGCCCACGCCTTCCAACTCCATCACCGCGAGAGAAAAACAAGCTCAAATTGAAGAGAAGAACGGGAAAACGAAGAGAAATGAAGAGGGTAGTTGCAGAAGGAGAGCGGGACCTGGAAGAAGATGAAGAAAGGGAATGGTTTTTTCTGGAAAATTGAGAGAAAAAGATGGGTTTAGTGGTCCGGTTAGAGTAAACCCTAGGGTTTGGTCCGATTAGGGCTTTGCCTTTGTTTGCATCTGAAATATAAAATAATAATAAATAAATAAATAAATAATAACAATAATAAAAGAGATACATTGTCCTCCAATCAAATTTATTTGCGTCTATTTTTTTAGGGTTTCTTTTTTAATTCAAATTTTCGGACTCGGATCTTTTCGGTTGGATTTCGCTCAGACCCGACCCGACCCGACCCGGAAAAGTCAAATATTTAATTAAAATTTTAAACTAATAATTTTATCCACAAATTTTATTTTGAAACCATTAATATATAAATTGATTAATGCGAATTAGAGAAAATTTCTATAATAAAATGGTTGATTACCGTTTTTTTTTTATTGAATTAAAGTGATTTTTTCTTTATTTTATTATTTATTCAAAAATAATAAAATTATCATTTTTGTTAATATGGAGACAAATAATTATATTTCAAGCTGGTTCGAAGTGGAATAATAAAAAAAAATAATTACAAATTAATAAAAAAAATATAAATTGATTCATTTTTATTAATTTCTCGAATTTATTCATTCTCGTTGACGTAAAATCTGCTTGTCATGAAAATGTTATTTTGTTGACATATTTGGATATGTATTTATGTTATTCCGACATGTTACTCGGAAAAAAAAAATGGAGTTTGTTGACGACAGAGTTGAGGTAGAGTCGAGAACATTCACGTGTCGTTTTTAATGTCTAAATTTTAACTGTTTTAATGGCGTAATTGAAATTTTTTAATATGCTGAGGGTAAAATTAAAATAGTAACCTTAAATAAACCAAAAATAAAAATACATAAATTATTATTTATTAGAAATGCAAATATCTTGAAAACAACCCATTTTTATTAATTAGGTTATTTTTGTATTATTTTTTTTTTAATTTTAAAAAGTATAACAATTTTCACTTTGAAAATTCAATTTAAAAAATAATATTATAAAGTAAAATTTTGATAAAATTTTAGAGTAAGACAATATTATAAGTAAGATTATGTTAGAATTTACTACGAAACCTGGACGTGGAGGTTCGACTCAATCGACTGCTGTGCCACAATCAGATATGTAGAAATCGAGAAGGCGACAGACAGTAAACCTCAATTTGGATCTTGGAGTCGAATAGATATAGAAAATATACGACTATGATTCGGTAGTAGACGAGATAATGACGAAGGGTCCCGACATTTTTAGAACAGAATCTTATTAGGTCGAAACAATAAGCTCGAAAGTTTGAACCAATGTTTGATTGTTAAGGATATTAAATATAATATTTAAAAAACTACCAAATATAGGGATTTATTTTTAATTTTTAATTACACGAATAATGAATAAATGATTTAAAAATTTTAATTAACTCTTTTTTTTTTAGAAAAATAATAATTAACTGAACATTAACAAACAATGAAAAAAACAAAAAGGAATTAATGGATATTAAATCATTATCCTTTTCCGTCGTAGACGGCTTGGATTCTCTGTCTCTCTCTCTCCTCCGTTACAGCCACCCTTCTCACAGTCAACGCTGACGGACGGCGACGATCAGTCTCCTTTGTCATTCCCGGAAAAACCCTAAATCCTCTTCTATCCAATTCCCATTCTTCAATCTTCAATTCGTTCGAATCCTTCCGATCTTGCAAACCCTAGACCCACCGGATTCATCCCAACCACATTTTGTAATTTTTAAATCATGTCTTCGGAAATTGAGGTCGTCGACGAGGTTCAATCGCGGGATCACGAGCCCTCGCAGACTGCCTCTGCTTCCTCTGCCAAAGGTGATGGCGACGGCGAGGAGAGCTTGAGGAATGATGTCTATACGGCTGCGGCTTATGGCGATTTGGAGAAGCTTCAGAGATTGGTCGAGTGCGAGGGTTGCTCTGTTTCTGAGCCCGATGGCCTTGGATACTATGCTCTTCAGTGGGCTGCTCTTAATAATCGCACTGCCGCTGCTCGTTATATTATTGAGGTTCGTCTTTCCAATCTGCGTCTTTTTATCTGTTGTGGGTCGTTTGGAAAATTTGATTTCCTTCCTTCCTGCATTCATCTCATAGGATTTCTTTTTTGTTTTAATCGATTTTTGTTTTGTTTCATCTGTTATTTGATGGGCTGTGTGTAATGTAATGGGGGATTAACATGCTTTTTCTCTGGATTCATTTTGTTTAAGTGAGTTCATGAATGGTAGTTTCTGGATCGAATTTTTTAGAAGTATTGGTTTTCTATCTGTTTATTGGTTAATGTGGACTTGAGTTTTATAATCCGTTTCTTCCCTCCAAAACAAAAATATTTGGATGGGTGAGGCAATGCTTGATCCTTTAAATGATGTCTATATGCTCAGAACGGAGGCACGAGATTTAAAACATGTATTGTCATTTATATTAGCTGTTTAGTAAGTTTGATATTGTATCATTTTCCAGCATGGAGGTGATGTAAATGCGACGGATCATACTGGGCAAACAGCCTTACATTGGAGTGCTGTTCGTGGAGCCATCCAGGTGGTTGAGGTTTTACTTCAAGAGGGAGCTGTTGTCAATGCTGCTGATATGTATGGCTATCAGGTCGTGTTTATTTCCTTTCTGGCAATTAAATGATTGTTAATTCCTTTAGTATCCTGTTCATGAATTTATATGACCTAGGAAGAAGACAATCATTAATACATCGATAGAAATTCGAGTTTGTTCTTGAAACTGCCTGCAAAATTGTATGAGAAATAAGTAGACCTGGATATAATAAGAATTGTGTTCTGCAACATTTGTATCCCCCCAGGTGTCTGATACTGCTATTGACGATTTTGTTACTGTGTCCATAGTCGATTGGTGGTATATGAGAACATATAGGTTATTCATTTTTGTTGAGTGCTCAGATAGGTGGTTAGGATGTCTGTGTTTCATGGTTTATTGAGTCACCTGACACTAATTTCTATTCAGAAACTTATTCCCAAACAATTAACTAGGTGGTGTTTATCTTCTTTTTTGAATCTCAGATTTCTAGCTAATGTTTGAGGCATTCTTTTTCAATTAAAAAATTTGTTCAACATTAAATTGATAGTCAGTTAAGTAGATCAATTGAAAGTTGCCTTCTATCATACTAATTGTAACTATATGGACTTGATTGCAGACAACTCACGTTGCAGCTCAATATGGTCAGACGGCTTTTCTCTATCATATTGTTTCAAAATGGAATGCGGATCCCGATGTTCCTGATAATGATGGGAGAAGCCCTTTACACTGGTACTAGTTTTTTACAATGCTTCAAATTGTGAAAGTGGTAGTTCTATCATCCATATTTATGCATATATGGTTATGAATGTGGTTTTTTTTCTTGGTATTGTGCTATGATCATGATATCTTACTTTCTATTTGGTTTTATGTTTCTCATCCTTGTTGTTTTGTAATATTATGGGTAATCCCGATTTTGATATGGTCCTAAACAATTTGCACCGTTTTACACACTTGGGACTTCCCTAACCCAAATCAATGGGTGCTGTACTGAATATGTCTTTTGATATATTCAGAACCAATTCTTTTATGATTTATAATCCTTTCTCAGTTGATTCTTTATGTGGATTCTTGTAGGGCTGCATACAAAGGTTTTGCTGATTGTATACGACTTCTCTTGTTTTTGGATGCATATCGCGGACGTCAAGATAAAGAAGGTAATGTGTGGAGGGCTTAAAAAGCTTTACCCAAGGAAAAAAAATATATGCCTTCTAGTTTAGAGATAATGTGTAAGCACTCTTTTTAGAACAAGTGTTTTAAATCTCATGGTTCCTTCTTCTTTCAGGTTGCACTCCTCTCCATTGGGCAGCTATTAGGGGTAATTTAGAGGCATGTACAGTATTAGTGCAAGCTGGAAAGAAAGAGGATTTGATGGTGACTGATAATACTGGCCTTACGCCTGCACAACTTGCTTCTGATAAGAACCACAGACAAGTTGCTTTTTTTCTTGTATGTTGAAACCAAATCAGATTTGTTTTTTACGCTTGAATTATTTTTCTTTCTTGTTTTGAAATTAGTATGTTATTTTGTGTTTTTCATGTGAAGACTTTAGTTCTTTTTTTTTTTTATCATTTAGTTGATTACAATTCTCTTACTCTGTGATTTAATGATATTGATTGAATTAAAGGCCTTTAGTTTATTTTCTTTCATTCTTCTTATTATATCTGCCATTTCATTTCTTCTTCAGGTTGATTTTTTTAAAAGAATATTTCTCTAAATTTCACTTGTTATTGTGCCGAAGTTGTACCTGGAAGCCTTTTTATTAGTAGCTCTCTTGGGAGTGGGTTTTCTCTTCCTCCTGCCTGTAGGCTTTTTTCCTCCTCGTTCATCTTTTATATACATCTTGTTTCTTATAAGGCAAGGGAATTCCAAGGCTGGCATGAAGAATTTATGGTTTTTGTAAATAAATTTTCAAAAGCTCGAGGATTAAGAGGAGGGACACTTGATTTGTTAGTGATGTTATGGCAACACTTTGGGGTACTTGAAACGAAAGAAAGTGAAAGGATTTAGAAGATATGTTTGATGCGTGGTTCAGAGTGATTATCTTGGCTTCCCTTTTGGGTTATGACGATGTAGTTGAAATATATTTCTGGTTCAGTGATTTTTTCCTTATTTAAATGGTATATATACATATATTTTCTTTCTTGTTCTATTTCTGTATGACTCCTTATCTTCCTTTTTCGGTGTATTTGATTAACATTTGTTTCTTATGTAAAGGGAAACTAATAATTTTCTGCTTTTGGACTCTTCAGGGAAATGCTAGAAGGCTGCTTGAAAAACGTTGTGATGGAAATAGCTGCCTTGGAAAATTGTCAAAGCTAGGACTTGCCCCTGTACTTTGGTGTTTAATCTTCCTGTTGCTGGTCACATATATTCATTCCGTCATTCTGGGTATTTCCATAAACTTTACATAACAGTCAAGTCTGTACTCTTCTTTATCTTTTTAATTAATTAATCACATTTGTTTTGCATTTTTCCCACAGCATCAAATCTGCCAGTGTTAACGGCTGGCTTAGCCTTTCTTGCATGGATGGGTGTTATTTTAGCAACTACAGGTCTTCTTATGTTTTATAGATGTAGTAGGTGTGGAAACTTCCTTAAAGACGACCATTCCTTTAGCTGTGGGATATGTATAGATCGTAATTGCAGAGTTTGATTCATTTGCTAATAACAACATGTTCATTTTTTTTTGTTAATCTGCAGCAAAGATCCAGGTTTCATTAGAATGGATGTGCACGACTCTCAGAATATGAAAGATGATGTGCGTTTATTTATTTTTTCTCTAGGCTTCTATCGAAAGTAATTTTTTAGAGGAACAATTATGCATACATCTTTCCTCGTTTTTCAGTAATTGCTTCTGTAGAATTGAAAGAGTTCCTGTTCTATTGTTACAATTGGGCAATCTTCTTTCTTTATCGTTATCTTGATGCCTAAGGTGAAAGCTTAACTTGTTCATTTCTTTCTATTAGGAACCTTTATTGAAGATTGAGATCAACAACCCCGCTTTGCTTGCTGGGAATTGGTCTCAGCTCTGTGCTACTTGCAAGGTGCGTTCTGTTTCTGATTGTTGATTGTGTTTTGTATAATTTCTTTTAGAATTGTTAATTTAATTTTAAGCACATTATTAACTTGATTTGATATCATGCTTAGATTGTCAGGCCTCTTCGTGCAAAGCACTGTTCAACTTGTAATCGATGTGTTGAACAATTCGACCATCACTGCCCTTGGGTATCCAATTGTATTGGCAAGGTACAATATCATATATGATGGACATTTTCATGTTTGTTCCTTCATTTTATTAGTTAAAAAAAATCACTTACCTAAAAAAAATACTGGTAAGAGGAACTCATCTAGGAACTAGCCAATGGAGTTACAAGCAACCCTCCAATTGACTTGATAGTTTTGAAGTACAGATGTGCCATAATGAAATATAAATAGCTGAACTGCGGCCTTTGCAGCGAAAGCTGTAAATTTTAATAATAAGCATAACTTTTCTCTTCATTATCAAGTTTAGGGTGGTGGCTCAACGTGAGACTGCACTTATTTATTTTTATTGAATTCAGAAATAAAATTCATTTCTAATTAACATAAAAGATAACAGGAGGATGAGCACTTCCCTAGTTTCCCTTTTTAGTCATACCAGTTGAGGTTGATAGGAGAATGTCTCATGCTCGGGTTGGGGGATTAGAACTTTTTGGTGGTATGCAAGTTACTAATCTCCCAACCTAACTCAACCTGACACGTCGACAAATAAAGAAAGAATATGAGATATCTTCATAAGAGGGAAAATAAAATGTTGCTTAGTAAATGAAATGATTCCACACGGCATGCTGTTATCCAGGCCTAAAAATTCAAAGTTCCTTCTTCCTCTTTGTCAAACCTCTGGAGCCTAAAATATGTTCTGTTTAGCTTAATATACTTTTTCTGGATGAATTAATAACAATCCCTGACCTACAGAATAGCCCCTGCGCAAGAAACAGTCAGGAAAAGGTGCTTCTAATTCTCACAATCCCTTTTGCATAGAATCATAAATCGTGTTGGGAAAACACTGCCAAGTGCTTCTCTTCTTTGTATTGAAGGCTGCTATGCGTTTGCATTGTATTTTTGCTTCGATATATTCATACAATCTGAGGTTTAATGTGGCTAATCAATATTTGACACAGAAAAACAAACGGGATTTCTTTATATTTCTTGTTCTTGAAGTTTCAGCAATGGTGATCACTGGAGCAGTTACTATTACAAGTATGTTTCTAAATGACTTGAACAATGATTTATGTCTGTCATTTTGCATTTTGGATTCCCACGTGCCTTAATCTTTGACGATAAATCACTTTCAGGAGTTATAACTGATCCATCCTCTCCATCGTCTTTTGGAGCTTGGATTAACCATGTTGGCAATCATCATGTTGGTGCTATATCATTTCTTATCGTTGATTTCTTCCTCTTCTTTGGTGTGATTGTCTTAACAATTGTCCAAGCATCTCAGGTATTTTCTATATCTGTGGACTCTTTTGGAACTTGTAAACTTGGCGTGTTTACTATGTGCTTTGGTTGGTTTTTTTAATTCCATTTTGGTGCTTACGAGCGAAAATTTTGCCTTGATGTCACCAGATATCTCGTAATATTACTACAAACGAAATGGCAAATGCTATGCGGTATAGCTATTTGCGCGGTCCTGGAGGTCGGTTTAGGAACCCTTATGATCATGGGATCAAGAAAAACTGTTCTGACTTTCTGATTAAGGGATACAATGAAGACGTGGAGTATAATGAAGGCTCGTCGCATTCAGAAGAGATGGAAGCAATGTCTACACCGATGAATTCAATCTTGCAGAATGGAGACTCTCATTCTCACAACACCAATGGAAACAACCACATAGCAGTAAATGTGAATTCTAAGAATACAACCAGCCATCACGGCCATACTCATTCTTCAAATTGTAGTCACAGTAACCATGGAAAAGCTAAAAAAGATGGTGTCCCATTGGGCTTAGGTCTCGGCCTTGGGCGTTTATCAACTCGCTCGGTAGCAGCCTCATGACGCTTATTATTGTTTAAGTGATCACGGAGTTAGTGTTTTGTATCATGTCAATATATTAAACATTAGATTTGAATGTCCAATTGTGATTTGTGCGCTCCTTTCCTCGAGAAATCTCTGAAAGACTTTATGCAGAGTGCTTGGTTTCGGACGTGCTGTTCTGTGAAGAAAAATGGAAGGCATCTGGAACTTCTTCTGTGAAGATCTTGGAACTAGCTGCTTTCATATAAAGTGAACATAACTTCAGCGAGGCTACCATTCTGGTAATTCAGATTCCAAGCTATTGTAGATGCTCTTCCGTATGTAGGCATAACCTTTGAAAGTGCAGATCTATTATTTGTTTGGTAGGAACCTCGACTGGCATTTTGAGAATATCTTGTTCAATTGATTTTATTTTTTATTTTAGATATGTTATTGTAATGATTTCTCTGTGTATAGTACAATATTTGGCCCTACATGGTCACATTTCTTCTCTTGTGAAGTAAGAGAGCTAACAACTGCCTAATAGTTCGAAAGAAGTTTCTAGTGGTTTGATTCTTCAAATATATCTTTCAATTCAATTCTATCTTTTCTTTCTAATGATGTGAATATGTTTGAACTGTTAAAACTTGGTCTGTTCATCTCTCTCCCTTTCACAACTCAGAGAAAGGGTCTAATCAAGGAGGGTAGAAGAGAATTACAGAAAAATTAGTTGGAAAATGAAGGTATTGGGTTATTGGGATTGTGGTGAAGCCTATAATCTGTGGGGGAAAATGAAAGCTAACCTCTTTCAATGAAGTTGGTGTAATGAATGAAAGTGAGTATATCTTACCATACATCTGATATCCCTTCAATTCTATTAAATCTTTTATCCAGTGATTTGATTCTTATAGTTAGAGAAGGGATTTGTACACTTATCTATTGATTCAGTGGTTGATTTTGCCAGGTTATGTATGGAACTCTCATTGTTTGCCAAACTAAATGGCATCAAAACTGGAGACTAGCCTGCCTTTATATACACCTTCTTAAACCTCAACCTCTATATCTCTTCTTTGCTTCTCTTAATCTGAATGAACTTCTTGAGTTTTGGAGTATTCTATCACTACATGAGAGAAAACTATGTTCAATTTCATATGTACTTCTAGCTGGAGGGCTACCTAGTTTGAAGAACCCTTTCACAGGCAATGGTCTTGGAAAATAACTGTACTTTTAGGATAAATTATGTCTTTTAGGATCAACTATTATGTTCATTTTACTTCTAAACGTTGAACCATCGAACCAAAACACTTTTTCTGTTTGGTTGACAAAAGAAGATGGTTTCATTAGATATCTTACAACTGGAATTCTTCTTTTTTCCAATCCTGTTCCTCCACCACCGCGAACCCCGATTAGACTCAGGCATAATACACTTTTTAGTTATTGGGAGAACCCAAATACTCTCTTTTGGATCCAGGAAACAGCTCTCAGAGATCTTCTTTTCCTCTCGAAAGATATAGGAGTGAAACAATCAACCTATTGATATTGAACAGAAGAGTTGTAGTTTCGCATAGAAAAGTTTGCAGGTTATATGTAAGTAAATTGCATATCTATTCAAATTTCATCTTCACAGGACTGGGAAAGTTCAGAACCTGGTAGTCCAACAGTAAAATGTTGAGCTCACAATCCCAGCTTCATAAAGAACTATTCAGCAAATACAATATCTGGGAGACTCTATACACACAGCACAAAGGACTGACTCGTTTCAACCATTCCACAAAACCAAGCACAAAATCTTCACTGGATACAAACCAAAGTGGTGAAATTTAACAAACCCATTGAACTCAAAGGTACAATATTCAACTTACTTTCCTTCAAAGTTTGATCATTTTCCAAACATTGATTTGATCCACCATATTCCTTTAGTATCTTTAGGACCTTCATCTCCTTCTGGAGGGTCAGTGTGTGTTGTCCTACGAAGCTTGCTCACATCATAACCTTGTTCCTTAGCTTTCTCCACTAGTTCATTATATATCTCCTCATCCAAATGATTCTCCCTGCACAATATCTGTCAAGAAAACACCATCAAAGAACAATTCAGAAACATCCCATTATCCTTTTTCACCAAAATCAACAGTTTGGCTATCGGGTTTCGAAATGAAACCTGTAGTATTTCACAGGCAACCTAAATATAGCTCAACTAGCCATACACTTGAAACTTGTAGCTCAACTATACACTTGAAACTTGTAGTATTTAGCGTTCACCTAAAGTGTTGAAACTTGTAGTATTTAGCGGTTACCTAAATATAGCTCAACTAGCAATACACTTGAAACTTGTAGTATTTAGCGGTCAGTCTAAATATAGCTCAACTAGCACAAAATATGTATTGTAGAGAGAAAATTAGTCATACCCAGAGATAGTTTCTGCTAGGCTGGCCAATTAAAGCATGGTGATAATCATGATCAAGATACAAAATCCAGTAATCTCCAACAATAGGAATGATGGGCAAGAATGGAGGAACATAGAATTTAACTTTGAGCTTGGCTTCATTGCTATCAGGGTTAGCTTTAACAGCAGTACCCTCAATGAAACTTCTCCTGCCATCAACCCATGTTTCATTTAGGACATTCACCGTCCGTTCGTCTCTCAGGGTGTAGGTCGCTCTGGTATTAGCTCCATTTTTGGGCTGGAACCTCGATGGAAATGAGGCTATTTCGTACCACCGACCCATGTACCTCTCAAGGTCGACGTCCTTCATGACTTCCATCTCTTTATTCGCCATTGTTGATTGTTGAGTTTCTGAAAGATACCTTAGAAGGGTTTTATTTGCGGGGTTCGGTGGTGATTTGATTTGAATAATTGGGTGTTGAAGAAGATGTGGACTTGGGAAAAGAGGCGACGTGGAGAGATATTTAGCGGTGGGAAAGGGGAGTTTTTTGTGGTCGAGAAATCGGCAGACGCCTGCTTGTGGGGTCAAATTTCCTTTTTCATTTCTTCTTTTTTCTTTTTCTTGCTTGCCAAACAAGGTAACGTGGGAGTCGTCTTCATAATGGCATCAAATTCTTTAGTTAATAAGAAAGATGATGGGAGGTTAAATTGTGAATCCCATCGTCCCGGGTTGGGTTGGGTTGGGTTGGGTTAGATCGGGTCGTGTCGAGTCGAGTTAGGTCAGGTCGTGTTTGTGACATTTTTAGAATCAAATAGTCACAATTTTTTTTTCAACTAAAACCACTCTTATTAAATATTGAAATCCAATCCAATTATAATTCTTTTTATAAAAGTGTAGAAATCTCTCCTTAATAGACGCTTTTTAAAATCGTGAGGTTGATAACGATACACAATGAGTCAAAGTGGACAATATCGGCTAGTAGTTATAAGAAAAATCGGTATAGTTTGCAAGATGAATGTTCTCTCAATGTTGTCTTGCCTATCAACTCGTTATCCTCAAATGTTTCCATTTTTAAGTTTGTGTAAGAATGCCTTATTTGACAGAATTCTTCTATTTTTTTATCATTGATCTAAGTGAGGATAAATTCAACTCCTCTCATTATGCTTACTAGTATTTCAATCAGTATAGTTGCCATCGTTAAACTGATAAATTAGACATTCATCCGGTTGTCCATATTGTAATCGTTCAAGTAAAGACTCAACCAAAATATCTCTGTATCAGGAGCTCACCATATCGATTTTCGATCAAGATGACCCCAACTGACTTATAACAATTTGTAGTGTAGGATGATATTAATTTTAATTTAACAATGTTTATATGGTAATTTAGTCCTGAGTTTAGCCGTTAAATAATAAAAACTCGAACTTGAATTTTTTTTTTTTTTACTTCTAAAATTTAGAGATTGAATTGTTACTTTCATGAACGTTTAAGGATTTAAATAAACTTTAATCACTTAGAACAAATATAAAAGACGATACTTTGTCGTGCTCGACTCGAGTTGATAATATATAATATAATAATTCACAGGTCAAAAACTGGATACTGTACTCAACTGAATCGAGAGGAAAAAATAAAAACTTAAATTTTTTTTTTTTTTTTTATTCCTCTCTATAGAAATCTTTATGTTGTTACAGTACATTATAGCCCACTAAATATTCAATACGCCGACACCTGCAGAAGAAATCTTAGCAGAAGTTTTATTTTGTTCATCCATTCATTCCATTGCTTTCTAACTTCCACTGCTGCAATTAGATCTCAGTTCATCGCTTTCTCGGTAACAACGCGGAAACAGAGAGGAAAAGCACGAAAGAATCAAAGCGGGGGAAGATCAGGGCGAGAAATGTCACGCCGATCTGGGTCTTGCCTGAGGTGTTGTCTCGTGATTTTCGCCGTAGTTTCTGCTTTGGCTGTTTGTGGGCCGGCCTTGTATTGGCGATTCAGGAAGGCTTTGCTATTGGGAGATTCCAAAACCTCCTGTGCTCCTTGCATCTGCGATTGTCCGCCCCCCTTATCCCTTTTGAAGATTGCTCCTGGTATTGTTTCTAATCTTCGTCTCTCAGTTCCAGCAAATGCAAACGATTTCTCTTGTGGGTTGCTTTAGATTTCTGTTTTTGAACACTTAGTTGTGAAATTTAGTGAGAATCATAGATACCCATTTGGCCATTTGAAGGATTTTGGTTGTTTGATAGATATGTTTCCATTGATGGTTTGGATTCTGAGCTGTTTCTTTCTTTGATTGTGTGTTGTTGTATATGGCTGTGGAAAACTTGACCCATCTTAAATTTGGATTTGTACTCCCTACTGTTGGGCTTAATGTTGAGGATTGTTGAGAGAGGAGTCCCACATCGGTTAATTAAGGGGTTGATCACGGGTTTGTAAGTAAAGGAATATATCTCCATTGATATGAGGCCTTTGGGAGAAACCAAAAGCAAAGCCATGAGAGCTTATGCTCGAAGTGGACAATATCGTGATTTCTAATATTGTATCAGAGTCATGCCCTTTAACTTAGCTATGTCAATAGAGTTCTCAAATATCAAATAAAGAAGTTGTGTGCCTCGAAGGTGTAGTCAAAAGTGACTCAAGTGTTGAATAAGTGGTGTACTTTGTTCGAGGGCTCTAGAGAATGAGTCGAGTCTCAATTAAGGGGAGACTGTTTGATGGCTCCATAGGACTCAGGGGAGGCTCTATGGTTTACTTTGTTCGAGGGGAGGATTGTTGAGGATTGTTGGGAGAGGAGTTCCACATCAGCTAATTAAGGGGTTGATCACGGGTTTGTAAGTAAGGAATACATCTCAATTGGTACGAGGACTTTTGGGGAAACCAAAAGAAAAGCCATGAGAGCTTATGCTCGAAGTGGGCAATATCATACCATTGTGGAGGTTCGTGATTCCTAACCCTTAATGGAGCTAGATTATGCCTGATGTCAACTTAGAATCTTGGTTTTTGTTGGGAAACTTTCAAGAATTTGTGCTTTTCTTCACCGGTGCCTTTCAGAGTAACACTACTAACGTTCGGACTTCCTGAATTTGTTCTTTGTTGTTTTTAACTCAAGTATCTTAAGTAGCACTCGATCTGAAATTATGAACTTGGATTTGCTTCTTACTTTTCACTTTGAGTCCTTGTTTATGCGGTTGAGGATTGTTGGGAGAGGAGTCCCACATCGACTAGTTAAGGGGTTGATCATGAGTTTGTAAGTAAGAAACACGATCTCTATTGGTACAAGGTCTTTTGGGGAAAACAAAAGTAAAGCCATGAGAGTTTATGCTCAAAGTGGACAATATCATATCGTTGTGGAGATTCATGGTTCTGATCCACTTGTTATTTGCTTCAATTCTAGATAGGCTAAAACTTGTTTATCATTTAATGAAATGGTAATGCCGCCCCGTCAAGCAAGTTGATGATCTTTGCATCAATACCCTTCCCTTGTGCTACCGCCAACATCAGTCAATACCACCGAAAGAATTCTCATTCACACCCACAGTCTCAACCAATCTGTTGGGCAACGCTCGTAAGGAGTCCTATTGAAACCAAGAAATATAGGCCTGCGAGCCATCCACACTAGATAGAAATCGATTCAATTAAGCGAATCTTGTTTGGCATGGATAAGCAAGCATGGACAGGCTCCTCGAGCGACCCAATTCAGGAAGATAGAAATCGCCGGTTGGTTTGGTCCAACCAAGAAAGACATGGGAGTGGGCATTGCTTAGGCCGAGTTAAGTAAAGACTGGCTACCTAGTAATTTGTAACCACCCCTCACTGCGCACTTTCAATATATCTTTCTCCTCCCCCATCTTTCTTACAACTAATTGCTGCATGCTATCGGATCTCGAGAACCTCTTCAGTTATTTGGTCCAAGTTCGTTAAGGGGGGTCTCATTGGCGCACGAGCGGTCGTGAAGTTTCTGTGTTGAGTATTGGGGTGGGGCTTGATACCATAGCATGGATGTAAAAATAGTATATAGACTGCACATAAATTGCTCCAACATTCTTTACCAAATGCAGAGTCTTTTTTATTAAATTTGTGTTCTTACCAGATTCATTGTTACTTTCTCTCATTAACACTGTCTTTTTTGTTCTTGATAATTCTTTTGTAGGTCTGTCCAATCTCTCTGTCACAGGTTAGAATTCATCCCTCCAAATCAACTTGGCAATGAATCATGATTCTTTACTTGTTTTACTACCATTTTGAATACCTGTTATGGTTTAATGAACTAAACTTATTTGTGCTCTCTATTTTTCTGGAGAAATACATGCAACTTTCATCATATTTCTCTTCCATCATCCATTTCCATGACATATGATATTGTTTAAGGTTATGTTTGTTTCCGATCCGACGTTTTCTTGTTCTGCTTTGTTCTACGATGGATCGAAACTCCTAAAAAAATTCTGCATTCTGCACTTCATTGAAGGGATTCTGCCAACCATTTTCTTCTAGTTCTTGATGTTCTTTTATATATGTGCATGGCCGGTAATTATTATGTGTGAGATCCCACATCGGTTGGAGAGGAGAACGAATCATTCTTTATAAGGGTATCATAGCCAGTCATTGGGCGGTGTGCCAGTGAGGACGCTGGGCCCCCAAGGGGGGTGGACTGTGAGATCCCATATCGGTTAGAGAGGGGAACAAAGCATTCCTTATGAGGGTGTCAGAGTCAGTTACCGGACGGTGTGTCAGTGAGGATGTTGGGCCCCTAAAGGGGTGGATTGTGAAATCCAACATCGGTTGGAGAGGGAAACGAAACATTCCTTATAAGGGTGTCAAAGCCAGTCACCGTGTGGTGTGTCAGCGAGAACTCTAGCCCCCAAAGGGGTGGATTGTGAGATCCCACATTGGTCGGAGAGGGGAACAAATCATTCCTTATAAGGGTGTCAGAGCTAGTCACCGGACGGTGTGCCAGCTAGGACACTGGGCCCCATGGGGGTGGATTGTGAGATCCCACATCGGTTGGAGAGGGAACGAATCATTCCTTATAAGGGTGTCAGAGCCAGTCACCAGGCGGTGTGCTGGCGAGAATGCAGGCCCCACACTGAGATTGATTATGAGATCCCACATCGGTTGGAGAGGGAGACAAAACATTCCTTATAAGGGTGTGGAAACCTCTCCCTAGTAGACGCATTTTAAAACCGAGAGACTGACAGCGATACGTAAGGGGCTAAAACAAACAATATTTGCTAGCGGTGGGCTTGAGTTGTTACATCATACGTCTTAATATCTTTCTTCCAATATTTTTTTGTGTCCACGGACGACTCAACTCTCGTTCCCCCGTCTTCTACCGTGATTATATGGGCTGTGTTTTCTTCACTTCTTGATTTGGAACTTTTAGCTACATATTTCTTGATTTGAAAGTTTGAAACTTCTATATGTAAGTATTGGGAGATTTCAGCTACTTATTTATGCTCTTTCACATCAATCTGCTTTATATTTTCTTTGACATTCTTCAATGCACATGCTCACTTCTTTATACATTAAAGACTGTGGGAGTAACGACCCAGATCTCAAGCAGGAGATGGAAAAACAATTTGTGGATCTTTTAACAGAGGAATTGAAGCTTCAAGAAGCCGTTTCTGGCGAACATACTCGCCATATGAACATCACGTTATTCGAGGCGAAAAGGGTAGCTTCTCAGTATCAGAGGGAGGCTGAAAAGTGCATTGCTGCAACCGAAACTTGTGAAGAGGCCCGAGAACGCGCCGAGGCTTTGACGATCAAGGAAAGGAAGCTTACGTCATTGTGGGAGCGACGAGCCCGCCAAATGGGTTGGATGGTGGAATAAGTCTATCATTTCAAAGGCCACCCTCTTAGTTCAACTAGTCGTCGAGTCGAGTCGAGTCGAGTAGAAGCTGGCAAGCGAATTGCTTGGTTCATCAATCTTTCAAGGCATGATGTTCTTCTCTCTTTTCTTCTGTTGCACTTTTCCTGGAAACATGTCGATTCTACATCATAATTCATACATGACATGTTACAGACCCCGTTCTTCTGCATTTGCTATATATATGTGTGATCATCCCCTCTCGAACCGTGACCACGTGACTTATTATCTAGGCGTTTCTGATCTGTTCACGAACTCGAATAGAAAAAACTATGTTGTTGTTCTAAATTTTGGCACCAGTTTGGTTCCCTGTAAGTGATGTTAGTAAAATCTAGTGGTATCCCTTTTGCATATTGGCCATTTTCAGCTTGATGTCTGCTCTAAAGAACATGAACCATGAACCGAAATCACTATATTGTCGATCTGAAATGTTCTCTTAAGCTATTCTCTGAACTTTCACTAACCTCATTCTTTTATAATTTTATTTTTATCTTGTTAACATAGATTTCTCTCCGGAAAGAACATAGTTTTAAAATCTGATTTACGATCAGAATATGCCACTTTCACAGCGAGGAATGTTAAATTTGTATTGGATTCAAATCTTTGACCCGTTTTTTTAATATGAGTATATGTCATTTTTAAATATGGATAGATCCCGAACCCCAACACATACATACATAGACACAAAATGAGGTTGGATATGTCATTTTGGCACATTTTAAAGAGGTGCCATTGGACATTTATAAAATATAATAGATGGATGAGCTAATAAGACAAAACAAAGTTAGATATATAGTATTTATTATTGCTCGATCCCATTTACAAATTTCAAACCCATTAAAAAATTATATCATTTTGAGGTAGTAAACATATATGTACACAATTAAATAAATACTTGACAACGAGTTCATAGCGGGTGATTAGTTGGACTTATATTTTTGACATGAGATTTCACGAGGGCTAGCATCCTCGCTGTCACACTGTCAGATGCCTGCCTTTGATAGCATTTGTAACAACCCAAACAACGTCCTCGCTGGCACATCGCTCGATGCCTGACTTTGATACCATTTGTAACGGCCCAAACCCATTGCTAACAGATATTGTCTGTTTTGGCCTATTACGTATCGCCGTCAGTCTTATGGTTTTTAAATGGGTCTACTAGAGAGAGGTTAATTTCCACACATTTGTAAAAAGAAAAGTTTCATTCCCCCTCTAACTAATGTTTAATCTCTCCTGAGGTTTGTAAGATAATAGTGATATTAAAAGAAGACTAAAGTGAGAAAAGTATATATTATACCCAAAATAAAAATGTGATAAAATAAGGCTTAA
Source organism: Cucurbita pepo subsp. pepo (assembly GCF_057944985.1). Taxonomy (NCBI): domain Eukaryota; kingdom Viridiplantae; phylum Streptophyta; class Magnoliopsida; order Cucurbitales; family Cucurbitaceae; genus Cucurbita; species Cucurbita pepo. Next base: position 16,371,133 of record NC_141808.1, on the reverse strand, counting down.
AAAAATGGATGGAACCCTAATTTAGTATTAGAATAATTTTGAGGGCAACCGGACAAAAGAAAGTTAGATAGAACTAATTTAATAGAATAGAAAAATAGGAAGGGTGAGGGTTTTAAATTTTAGTCTAACTTATCCAAAAAAATTTCATTTGTCAATGAATTCGACATCGACGTGAAGAGCGAGTTGACATTTTCGTACTCGGTGAAAGTTCATGGACTCACTTATTTTCACGTCACTTTAGATAGCCCGCTAGATAGTGTTAAATAATGCAATTGAATTGATATATACACGACAATTGAGTATTGAGATTAAAAATTCTTAGAAGAATGATCCTTGTGAACTGACATTTTATGCTCGGGCTATCAGGCACCGAATCCATATTTTAAATCTTGGGTATAGATGGTTAGAGATTGGATGTAATAGGACAAAAGGAAGTTAGATAGAAAAATTAGTATAATGGAAATAAATATTTGAGGAATGATATTGAGAGTAATATAACTTATCCACGAATTCAATACATATTTGAGGGATTATTATAGAATAATTCATATTGAAGGTTGAGATTTGTGAGTAATATAAATATGGGATTGGGATGCCATTGTTTTACAACAAACAAACAAACCAACCACATTGTTCTTCATTCATATCATAAGAACAAAGAAGAATTAAAAAAAAAAAAAAAAAAAACAGCAGCCTTTTTTTGTGGATTCCAATGGCTGAGTTTGCGAATGTGACCGAGTTTGTGAATGCTGGGTACTGGCTTGCGAGCACCGACGACAGGCTCCCGGCTGCCAACATCGACGCTACACTCTTCACCCATCTCTTCGCTGGCTACGCTCAACTCAACTCTGATACCTACCAAGTCACCATCGATCCTTCACAGCTCATCCTCCTCAATCAGTTTTCTCCAACCGTCAAACTCAGTAACCCTGACGTCAAGACTCTGTTGTCCATTGCAGCAGACGCCGCCGTCTTCGCCGCAATGGCTGCAGACCCTACCAACCGCGATGCCTTCATCAAGTCCTCCATTGCTGCAGCCAGAGGCGGTGGGTTCGATGGCCTCGACCTCCAGTGGCTATACCCTTCTTCTCAGGAAGAAATGGGGAACTTCAAAACCTTGATCCATTCGTGGCACCAAGCGGTGGTGGACGATGCCACCAGTTTAAGCCTCCCGCAGCTGCTCCTGGTGGCCACAGTCTCCAATCTTCCCTATCTTCAGAGCAACATTCAATACCCAGCTGATGCAATCAACCAAAAGCTGGACTGGGTGAACCTCCTCTCTTATGACTTTTACACCCCTGACTCCAACAGGGCTGCCACAGGGCCATCCTCTGCCTTCCACAATCCCAAGGCCAATGCCCTTTCAGCTAATTTTGGGATCAGGTCGTGGGCGCAGAGCCTCCACAATCTGCCTCACAAGAAAATCGTGTTTGGAATTCCCTTCCACGGGTGGGCTTGGAAGCTTTTCAACTCTCACCAGCACACCCTGTTTGCTAAAGCGGATGGAGCCGCCACCGGAGAATACATTGGTCCACACGGCCAAATCTTCTACTCCGATGTGCAGAAATTTATAGAGGACAATCAGGCTGGTGTTGAGGACAAGGACAAGAGCTATCTTGTTGCCTACGCTTATTACGACACAACCTGGATTACCTACGAAAGTGATTACACCATTGCCGAGAAGATTGCACTCGCAAAGGCCGACAAGGTTCTTGGTTACTTTGCTTTCAACATTGCAGCCGATGACGCCTCTAACACTCTTGCTAATGCCGCCAAATCCAATTGGTGATATCTTATAGTTCAACCCTCCAATAAGAGCTATGCTGCTCTATGCTGCTCTATGCTGCTCTATGCTGCTCTATGCTGCTCTATGTCTCTGTCTCTGTCTCTGTCTCTGTCTTTTTTATCATGTTGTACCTTGTGTGGTGTGGTGTGTACGTTCAAGGTTTGAGGTCTTATCTTCAACCATCCAATAAACTTTTGTGGCGTCTTCCTTCCTACCAACATCCTCGCTCTCTTCTCCATTCATTTCTATCAGTATTCCACTACTTCTCTCTCACTCATTTCTATGAGTATTCCATTACTTCTCCACACAACTGCCCATGTACGTGCACATGGACCTACCAGGACAGGCTCGTACACATACCCCATGGTTAGTCGGGCACAATAAATTACACATCGCCGAACACCACAAAACAGAAAAAACCCGCATAATAGTATGGTGAACATAAATATCGAATTCATACTTTTATGACATAAAGGGGCAGTATCCCAATGCAAATGACATATAAATATGCATGAGGTCCCATGACTTACATGACATATTACGTCATACGAAAATACGTTCCAATTCTATAAGCATTTCATAACATAACTCAAGTATACTACGTGTACATATGACAACATTCATCACTTTCATGGCATATAATACTAACATATCAACCATAACTTTTCATAACATCATTAGTCAACATAATCCATGCATCCCATAGTAACATCACATAAAATATGGTGCAGGAGCCACAGGACAAGCACCATCTTACAACACCTAATAAGCTAACTCTAACAGTAAATTCACTTCCCTCGATGGCCTTGGCCAGAGTTACTCACAATAAGCTAATTCCAACGGCTAACTACGTCCTCAGAAGGCAAAAACAAGGACAGAAACGGCTTCGGAAGGACCAAAAACTTCGAAATCGATATATTATGAGAATACCGAGTCGATAAGTCGAGCTGCCACCGACAAGCGGAGAAAATCGATGCAGCCGAGCCAACTTCATGCACATGCGAGCCAAGCCGCAACTGTGTATGCGTGCAAAGCCGAAACTGGAGCTACGATGTTGGGCCAAACGTGTACGCGGCCAGCGTTCTCGCCTGGGATGTGGGCTGGAGTGGGGATTGAAACAAGAGGCTATTGGGTTGCAGGTATACGAGGAGACTCGACCCGAATCCAACAACTTGTCTTCCTTACCCGAAAAACAACGAAACCCTAATTGATCTGCCTCCTCGATTTTTGACGACGCACCGCAGTCTCCTTTGCTTCAGACGATCATGTAGCGTCCTCGACGCCGATTTCCGACGAGCACATAGCGATCCCAACGCCGATACCTTACTTCCACTCAATTCTTCCTCCGAAATAGCAACTCTAACGTTTCGAGAATCATACCAGGCATATTAAATTACATAACTAAATCACCTATTCTTCTATATTATTAAAAAAAAAAAATCATGAAAACCAAGTGTAAATGCATACTTCAAACATTCATCATGCTTACAATAATCAATTTCAGTTAATTCACTTCCAATTCCATTGTTATCGTCATTGAACATCGTACGGTTGATGCCCTTATTTTTGTGGATATATTACTGAGTCGATTGGGGAGGAGAACAAAACATTATTTATAAGGAAAAATCCAAAAAGGACAATATCAGCTAACTGTGAACTTGAGCTGCTACAAATGGTATCAGAGCCAGACACTGAGCGATGTACAAGTGAGGAGACTGAGCCCTGAAGGAGAGTGGACATGAGGCAGTATGCCAGCAAGGACGCTGGTCCCCGAATCGAGTGGATTGGGGGAGGGGGAGGGGGAGGGGGAGGGGAAGGTTGTCCCAAATTGATTGGAGAAAGGAACGAGTGCCAGCGAGGACGTTGGGCCGTGAGATCACACATCGGTTGAACGAAACATTCTTTATAAGAGTGTAGAAATCTCTCCATAGTAGACAGATCTGTTTTAAAAAATCTCAAGGGAAAGCATGAAAAGAAAATCTCAAAGATGATAATATCTACTAGCCGAAGACTTTCGCTCTTACATACAACTGAGCTAGGTTAACGACACAAATATGGTAAATCTTGGTTGAGATACATGAAACTGCCTCTTTTCCCATTCGTTCTCTTAATAATTTTGAAAATAATAACTTGAAAAAGACATATCGAAAACTATATTAAACTTAAAATAGTTCCAAGGACTTTAAATCTCTTACATTCCTAAATATTGATAGGACCCCGACACAATACACATAGACAAAACAAAGTCAGATAAAACCTTAAAAGCCAACTAACTATATGTCATTTTCGAACATTTTTAAAAGGGCATTGGACATTTATAAAATAAAATAATGACTAGCTAATAAGACAAAACAAAGTTAGATATATATATATAGTATTTATTATTGCTTACAAAATTCAAACCCATTAAAAAATTATATCCTTTTTGAGGTACTAAGCATATATGTACACAATTAAATAAATACTTGATATCATAGAATTGGAGATGTTAATGTAAAGTTCAAGCTTACTGCTAACGGATATTGTTCATTTTGATCCATTGCCTATTGCCGTTAGCCTCATAGTTTTAAAATACATCTACTAGGCAGAGGTTTCCACAGCCTATAAGGAATACTTCAGTCCTCTCTCCAACCGATGTGGGATCTCACAGGGCCCATCGTCCTCGCTGATAGCATTTGTAACAGTCCAAACAACGTTCTCGCTGGCACACCGCCCGATGCCTAACTCTCATAGCATTTGTAAAGCCCAAACCTACTTCTAGCAGATATTGTCTGTTTTAGCCAATTACGTTTCGTCGTCAGCCTCACAGTTTTTAAATGCGTTACTAGGAAGAGGTTTCCATATCCTTGTAAGAAATGTCTTGTTCCCCTCTCCAACTAATGTGAGATCTCACTTGGGGTTTGTAAGATAATAGTGATATTAAAGATGTGATAAAAGTCGGTTCTATGAGGCTTAAACTAATGGATGGAACCCTAATTCAATATTAGAATAATTTTGAGTACAATGCGACAAAAGAAAGTTAGATAGAAGTAGTTTAATAGAATAGAAAAATAGGAAGGTTAAGGGTTTTAAATTTTAGTCTAACTTATCCACAAATTTTCATTCGTCAATGAATTCGATATCAACGTGAAGAGCGAGTTGACATTTTCATACTCAGTGAAAGTTCATGGGATCACTTAGTTTCGTAACTTTAGATAACTCAATAATACAATTGAACTGACATATGCACGATAAGAGAGAATATGATGACTAAGAAAGACTTGAAAGAATTGGAAGTTACTATTTACACACTAACAAGATGCACATTTTTTTTTCGGGTGGCTCAACTATAAGAACTCTACAGTTAAGCATACTGAGTAATTTTATGTTGTGTGACCGTTTGGAAATTTGTATAGGATGGATGTGAGTGAGGAGTAAACATCATAGAAGGATTCGTGTTGGTTTGAGGGACACGCTCGGGATATTAGATACCGAATTCAAAATGTATGGATGGTTACAATTACAAAAGGAAGTTAATATTGAAGGTTGAGATTTGAGAGTATTATAAATATGGGATTGGTATGCCATTGTTTTACAACCAACCAACCATTGTTGATTGATATCAGAAGAAGAAAGAAAAATTGTGGATTGAAATGGCGGAGTTTGTGAATGCTGGCTACTGGCTTGCCGGTACCGACGACACGCTCCCGGCATCGAACATCGACGCTACACTTTTCACCCATCTGTTTGTTGGTTACGCTCAACTCAACTCTGATGCTCATGAAGTCACCGTTGATCCTTCACAGCTTATTCTCATCAATCAGTTTTCTACCCTGAGGTCAAGACTCTGTTGTCCATTGCAGGAGACACCGCTGTGTTCGCCACAATGGCTGCAGAGCCTGCAAACCGTGATGCCTTCATCAAATCCTCCATTGCAGTGGCCAGAGGAGGTGGGTTTGATGGCCTCGATCTCCAATGGCTATACCCTTCTTCCCAGGATGAAATGGGGAACTTCAAAACTTTGATCCATTCGTGGCACCAAGCGGTGGTGGATGATGCCACCAGCTTAAGCCTTCCGCGGCTGCTCCTGGTGGCCACAGTCTCCAATGTTCCGTATCTTGAGAACAACATTCAATACCCAGGTGAAGCAATTAACCAAAATCTGGACTGGGTGAACATCCTCTGTTATGACTTTTACGCCCCAACTCTGTCAAGGAGTGCCACTGGACCATCCTCTGCCTTCCACAATCCAAAGGTCATTACCTTTTCTGCAAGTTTTGGGATCAGGTCATGGGCTCAAAGCCTTCACAATCACAAGAAAATTGTGTTTGGAATTCCTTTCCATGGGTGGGCTTGGAAACTTTTAAGCGCTCACCACCACGAAGTGTATGCTAAAGCAGATGGAGAAGCCAGCGGAGAAAATATTGGTCCAGACGGCCAAATCTTCTACTCCGATGTGCAGAAATTTATAGAGGACAATCAGGCTGGTGTTGAGAACAATGACAAGAGCTATCTAATTGCGTACACTTATTCTGACACAACCTGGATTGCCTATGAGAGTGAATACACCATCGCCCACAAGATTGCACTCGCAAAGGCCGACAAGGTTCTTGGTTACTTTGCTTTCAACATTGCAGCTGATGACGCTTCTAACACTCTTGCTAATGCTGCCAAATCCAATTGGTGATATCTTATTCTTCAACCCTCCAATAAGAGCTATGCTCATGCTCATTCTCCTCTGTGTCTTGTGTCTTGTCTTATGCTTCTAGCTCGGTCGGAAGACTTGTCTTATTATGTATGATGACACGTGATTTGTGGTTCCTGCACGTGTCATGTATTTTGATATGATGTGTTATGATGATGTAATATGTTATAATGCTATGATATGTTATGATATGACGATATGATACATGCATTATGATGATATTTCATGTTACGATGATATGTATGTATGAGATGCTATGTTGCATTATGATATGAACATGCTTGGCAATGAAACGTATGACAATGAAGAGTTTTCTAATGCACAACCTCTATGTAATGTTATGAATGATGAATGTATGAAAGCTTATGCATGCATGTTACCCAGGTAACATGTGAGGAATATGCGGGGTGTGGGGTTGTGCGACATGAATGATTAAGATGAAATGTATTGGGACCTCATGCATACTGTATGTTCACATGCATCGGGATACTTCCCCTTTTATGATAAATATGGATATGTATTGATGAGATGACCATCTTGCTTGACATGATGCACGATGGTGGTTGTACCCGGACATCTGGCTACAGCCAACTAGCAGGCCCATGGGGTGTGCCAGATCACCTTGTGGGCCCATGCTCGCATGTGTAGTCGTGTGTAGGGAAATACTACACATACCAATTTCTCACCAGACAAGACTGAAGGCCACCTAAGGGACCATGATTTTAAATTATGTCCCTATTTAAGATTGCATATGTGTGCATTTCGTGATTCCATATGTGTGAAAATTTTCTTAAAATGCATGTGAGTGAGAACAAAACATGTTCAAAGCACTCGTGTTGATTTGTGGGAATAGTCTTTACTCTTAAGAAGCGAGTAGTAGACAAGAGCAATGCTGAGATTATTAGGCACTTAATTCTTTTTATGAGTTCAACTATTTATTGTCAAACTATCCCTTTTAGAATAAGAAAAATCATTAAGCAATGTTTGGATAGACAATTATTAACTATAAATACATTATTGAAATAGAACACAGTTGTAGAACGCCTTAATTTGATCTATTGATCTAAACCCGACGCATCAACGACCTTAATAACAAATAGAAAGAAAATCATATTAAGCAACAACAAAAGCCTTGGCCTTTTTTCCACTCTCTTGAAGCTACCTTGGCAAGAGAATGATGTTCATCATCAGCTGCAATGTTCCAAACAAAGTAACCATTCAATCCCAAGTTGTCTTTAACTCTTGAAATCTTGAACTTTATGGTGTCCTCATCTTCGTAGGCAATCCAAGTTGAGGCAAAGTTTGTGTAGCCAATTACAAAGTTGCGGTCCATTGGAACATTATTGGCATCGTTATCAGCTATAAATTTCTTAATGTTCCTATACTCTATGAGACCTTCCATGGATATATTTTGCCCTCGAGCTGGCCCTTGCGCTGGTGAAAACACTTTGTGTTTCTTAGAACTCTCAAGTTCCCATGCCCATCCATGGAAGGGAAGTCCAAATACCATCATTTTAGAAGGCAAACCTTGTTGAATCCACGTTCTAATACCTGAAATTCAACACAAATACTTAACCATATCAATTTGGTTACTAGCGATTTGGTTGGTTGGTTGAGCATACATCTAATTAAGTAGAGATGTCGTATTCGAAGAAAAGAAATGGGATTGGTGCAACGTTGGCGATAACAAACAAACGGTTTAAGAGTTCACTATCCTCAAAGAAAAAGGAGAAGCATTATGTACGTACAAGACTAGTTGAAAACAGGTCTGACCACAAGCTAAAAACCTTGCGCACCAACTAAGGTGGCAAGTTCTTATCCCACAAATTCTCAAAGTTTGGTGAAGAGGAAGGTATCAAGCATCAACTCATCAACTCATCGCACTGTACCCTCAACAACACTAAAGAGAATTAAAAAAAGTACCTAAGGTTCTTCTATTCAAAAGCTCTCTTTATGCTTTAATTGTTTGTTTCTTTGGGCTAAATCCAACGTTCAGTTGTAACGACTCATGTTTAGGATTCAGATTAGGATATTAGGCACTTGATGGCCCAGACATTCCCACTTACCTTATCACGTTACTTATTCCTTACTTCTAATAGTAAAAAATTATCCCCACCGATCAGCACATGCTCTTTCGACATGCTTTATGCTCACTCCCATGATTCTTAGAGATCACCCAATATTGAGACGTTCTAAGAAAAACCCACTTGGAAATTCCTATTATAAGTACCGAAACATAATCAAACTCGAACTATAGAAATTAGAATAGACATAATTTGATATTTCAAAACATACCAAAGTAACCAGACGAGGAGTTTTTGTTTGGATTATAAAACGCTGAGGAAGGTCCAGTTTCATTGGTGGAGGAAGTAGGAGTGTAGATATCATAAGCAATCACATTAACCCAATCCAAAGTTCTTCTGATTACTTGAATTGGATATCGAACGTCATTTATATAAGGCGAGTAAAACAGCGTAGCAACAAGGATCAATCGTGGCTGACGAGACTCCTTAGCTTCATTGACAACACCATTACGACACTCAATGATGAGAGCTTCAAAATTGGACATGTCCTCCACACAAGAAGGGTACACCCACTGAACATCCACCCCATCAAAGTTACCCTCTCTGGCCTTACAAATGAAGCTTCCAATAAAAGATGCACGATTTGAAGAAGTGGCCGCCATGGCTGCAAAGCTTTCAGCTCTTGCATCGTCTCCTCCAATGGACAGTAAGGTCTTCACCTTCGAGTTGTTTTCCTTGACAGTGCTAGAAAAGTGATGAATAAGGGGCTTGGCTGAATCGGAGAAGGAGAGTTCGTAGGTTTGGGAGTTGAGATTAGCATAGCCACAGAAGAGATGGGTGTAAAGATTGGTATCAATTTTGGAAATGGGAAGGTGGGCGTTGGTTTGGGTGAACCAATAGCCTGCATTTACAATGTTATTTTTGGCCATTTGGAGAAACAACTCCAAGGGGAAAAACACATTGATTCAAATGAATCATCTTATTACGACTTTATAAGAACTAACCTACCAATTTTCAAACTTAAACATGACTTAATATTATCAAGTTATCTATCTAACTTTGTTTTGTCTCTATATCTATATTTTATGCGTTGGGTTCTATCAATATTTAAGAATGGAAGACATTCAAAGTCGCTTAGAACTATTTTTAGTTTAATATATAGTTTTCGATCTGTCTTTTTCAAGTTATTATTTTCAAAATTATTAGAGTACCAATGGAAAAGAGACAATTTTATGTATCTCAACCTAAGATTTACAATATTTGTGAGCGTATGTAACAGGGTAAGCCTTCGGCTAATAGTTACTATTCTCTTTGGCTTTCCCTTCAAATTTTTTAAAACACTTCTATTGTGGAGAGATTTCCACTCTTATAAAGAATTTTTCGTTCAACTGATGTATGATCTCACGGCCCAGTGTTCTCGCTGGCACTCGTTCCTTTCTCCAATCGATTTGGAACCCCCCTCCCCAATCCACCCCATTCGGGGACCAGCGTCCACCTCATGTCCACTCCTCTTCGCGGCTCAGTCTCCTCACTTGCATGTCGCCCAATGTCTAGCTCTGATAGTATTTGTAACAGCTCAAGCTCACAGCTAGCTGATATTGTTCTCTTTGAGTTTTTCCTTATAAAGAATGTTTTGTTTTCCTCCCCAATCGATTCAGTAATATATCCACACAAAAAAAGGACATCAACCGTACGATCGTTCAACAACGACAACAATGGAATTGAAATTGAATTGACTGAAATTGATTATTGTAAGCATGATGAATGGTTAAAGTATGCATTTACACCTGATTTTCATGATTTTTTGAATACTATAGAAGAATAGGTGATTTAGTTATGTAATTTAATATGCCTGGTATGATTCTCGAAACGTTAGAGTTGCTATTTCGGAGGAAGAATTGAGTGGAAGTAAGGTATCGGCGTTGGGATCGCTATGTGCTCGTCGGAAATCGGCGTCGAGGACGCTACATGATCGTCTGAAGCAAAGGAGACTGCGGTGCGTCGTCAAAAATCGGGGAGGCAGATCAATTAGGGTTTCGTTATTTTTCGGGTAAGGAAGACAAGTTGTTGGATTCGGGTCGAGTCTCCTCGTATACCTGCAACCCAATAGCCTCTTGTTTCAATCCCCACTCCAGCCCACATCCCAGGCGAGAACGCTGGCCGCGTACACGTTTGGCCCAACATCGTAGCTCCAGTTTCGGCTTTGCACGCATACACAGTTGCGGCTTGGCTCGCATGTGCATGAAGTTGGCTCGGCTGCATCGATTTTCTCCGCTTGTCGGTGGCAGCTCGACTTATCGACTCGGTATTCTCATAATATATCGATTTCGAAGTTTTTGGTCCTTCCAAACCCGTTTCTGTCCTTGTTTTTGCCTTCTGAGGACGTAGTTAGCCGTTGGAATTAGCTTATGAGTAACTTCGGCCAAGACCATCAAGGTAAGTGACTTTACAGTTGGACTTAGCTTATTATGTGTTGTATGATGGTGCGTGCTCGGTGGCCCCTGCATGCATCATATTTTATGTGATGTTACTATGGGATGCATGGATTATGTTGACTAATGATGTTATGAAAAGTTATGGTTCATATGTTAGTATTATATGCCATGAAAGTGATGAATGTTGCCCTGTGTAATAACCGAATTGAGTTATGTTATGAAATGCTTATAGAATTGGAACGTATTTTCATATGACGTAATATGTCATGTAAGTCATGGGACCTCATGCATATTTATATGTCATTTGCATTGGGATACTGTCCCTTTATGTCATAAAAGTATGAATTCGATATTTATGTTCACCATACTATTATGCGGGTTTTTTCTGTTTTGTGGTGTTCGGCGATTGTGTAATTTATTGTGCCCGACTAACCATGGGGTATGTGTACGAGCCTGTCCTGGTAGGTCCATGTGCGCGTACATGGGCAGTGTGTGGAGAAGTAGTGGAATACTGATAGAAGTGAATGGAGAAGAGAGCGAGGATGTTGGTAGGAAGGAAGACGCCACAAAGTTTATTGGATGGTTGAAGATAAGACCTCAAACCTTGAACGTACACACCACACAAGGTACAACATGATAAAAAAGACAGAGACAGAGACAGAGACATAGAGCAGCATAGAGCAGCATAGAGCAGCATGAGCATAGCTCTTATTGGAGGGTTCAACAATAAGATATCACCAATTGGATTTGGCAGCATTAGCAAGAGTGTTAGAAGCGTCATCGGCTGCAATGTTGAAAGCAAAGTAACCAAGAACCTTGTCGGTCTTTGCGAGTGCGATCTTGTCGGCAATGGTGTAATCACTTTCGTAGGTAATCCAGGTTGTGTCGTAATAAGCGTAGGCAACAAGATAGCTCTTGTCCTTGTCCTCAACACCAGCCTGATTGTCCTCTATAAATTTCTGCACATCGGAGTAGAAGATTTGGCCGTGTGGACCAATGTATTCTCCGGTGGCGGCTCCATCCGCTTTAGCAAACAGGGTGTGCTGGTGAGAGTTGAAAAGCTTCCAAGCCCACCCGTGGAAGGGAATTCCAAACACGATTTTCTTGTGAGGCAGATTGTGGAGGCTCTGCGCCCACGACCTGATCCCAAAATTAGCTGAAAGGGCATTGGCCTTGGGATTGTGGAAGGCAGAGGATGGCCCTGTGGCAGCCCTGTTGGAGTCAGGGGTGTAAAAGTCATAAGAGAGGAGGTTCACCCAGTCCAGCTTTTGGTTGATTGCATCAGCTGGGTATTGAATGTTGCTCTGAAGATAGGGAAGATTGGAGACTGTGGCCACCAGGAGCAGCTGCGGGAGGCTTAAACTGGTGGCATCCTCCACCACCGCTTGGTGCCACGAATGGATCAAGGTTTTGAAGTTCCCCATTTCTTCCTGAGAAGAAGGGTATAGCCACTGGAGGTCGAGGCCATCGAACCCACCGCCTCTGGCTGCAGCAATGGAGGACTTGATGAAGGCATCGCGGTTGGTAGGGTCTGCAGCCATTGCGGCGAAGACGGCGGCGTCTGCTGCAATGGACAACAGAGTCTTGACGTCAGGGTTACTGAGTTTGACGGTTGGAGAAAACTGATTGAGGAGGATGAGCTGTGAAGGATCGATGGTGACTTGGTAGGTATCAGAGTTGAGTTGAGCGTAGCCAGCGAAGAGATGGGTGAAGAGTGTAGCGTCGATGTTGGCAGCCGGGAGCCTGTCGTCGGTGCTCGCAAGCCAGTACCCAGCATTCACAAACTCGGTCACATTCGCAAACTCAGCCATTGGAATCCACAAAAAAAGGCTGCTGTTTTTTTTTTTTTTTTTTTTTAATTCTTCTTTGTTCTTATGATATGAATGAAGAACAATGTGGTTGGTTTGTTTGTTTGTTGTAAAACAATGGCATCCCAATCCCATATTTATATTACTCACAAATCTCAACCTTCAATATGAATTATTCTATAATAATCCCTCAAATATGTATTGAATTCGTGGATAAGTTACACTAATATAATATTTAAAACCCTCCTCCAATTCCTATTTTTCTATTCTATTAAACTACTTCTATCTAACTTTCTTTTGTCGTGTTACGCTCAAAATCATTATGATATTGAATTAGGATTCCATCCATTTTTTTAAGCCTTATTTTATCACATTTTTATTTTGGGTATAATATATACTTTTCCTCCATTAGTCTTATTTAAATGTCCCTGTTATGTTATCTTACGTATCTCAGATGAGATCAAATATTAGTTGCAGAGGGGAAGGAAACATTTTTTTTTTATAAGTGCGTGGAAATTAACCTCTACCTAGTAGGACGTATTTAATAACCGTGAGACTGACCGCGATGTGTAATGGGCCAAAACAAACAATATTTGCTAGCGGTAGGTTTGGGCTGTTATAAATGATACCAGAGTCAGGCATCGAGCGGTGTGCTAGCGAGGACATTGTTTTAGATTGTTACAAATGCTATCAAAGCTAGGCATCTGGCAGTGTGACAGGTAAGATCTGACGTCAAAAATATAAGTCCAATTCATCATTTGGTATGAAGTCGTTGTCAAGTATTTATTTAATTGTGTACATGTATGCTTGCCACCTCAAAATGGATATAATTTTTTAATGGGTTTGAAATTTGTAAATGGGATTGAGCAATAATAAATACTATATATCTATCTTTGTTTTGTCTCATTAGCTGGTCATCTATTTTATTTTATAAATGTCTAATGCACCTCTTTAAAATGTGCCAAAATTATAGTTTGTAAGTTCTATCCAACTTCTTTTTGTCTCTATTAATGTGTTGAAAATATTTACATTAAACAAGGCGTGTACGGATGAGGCACGGAATTGGGTAGAGGCGAGGAATATAATCTCGTCTACAACCCTATATATCTAATGAAAAAAAAAATGTTCCTCACTCCCTCCCCATTTTATCTGTATAAACGAGGAATCTCCTCCCTGCCCTAATTTAGGGCATGTCCTTGACCCGTGGGTAAAATGAATTTCTCTGATTAAAATATGCATATAAATCCGATTTCGATGATTTTCTAAATATCATGTAAAATTAGACGATAAGTAATAGAATAGGTGATTTAGTTATGCAATTTACAATCTTATATGCTTTACGATACAACATATGTGGGGATGGTTAGGAATTAGGTCAACTTGTGTTCATTAGTAGAGTACAATGTGGAATCACTTCTCAGACTGTAAATGTCATCATCAACCGTGATGTTTCCAGCAAAGTAGCCATGCATGAGATGTGACCTTGCAAATCTAATTCCCGTAGCATGAACAAAAAAGTGAAATTTATAACACCTACCGTACGTTGTTTAAAGCTCAGAGACTTTCAGACACAAACTTGAAAGTTCGGAGACTAGACTTCAACATAGTTATTGATACGAGACGTTCCCAATGGTCCAAAATCAAATTCGTAGCTCTCAGAGAATACAAGATGGGACAACTTAGATATAAACTCACAGAAGAACTTGAATTTGGAGCATTTTTAGGATAGAAAAACATCACCAAAAACACTCTAAAAATCTATAAACTGCACAGAAAAATCTATAAGATTGCTACTTACAAGCTTACAATCTATACTGTTCTTGGTTTTCCTTGACACCAAAAGTACAAACAACTTCCTGCTTCAAAGTCTTATGATTTTACCTCTGGTTTTATTTCTGATAGCAGCTTCAACACATCTTCCATGGATGGTCTATTGGATGGCCTGCTCCTAGTGCATACCAAAGCAAGATCAAGCACCTGTTTTATCTCCTCTTGTGATGAATTGGGAGAGCTAATCCCATTTTCTTTGTATATTTCTCTTAACAGAAGATCTCTTGCCTTGTTCTGTGTGCTCGATCCAGCGCTCGTCAACCGACCGTTGCTTATAATTTCCAGGACGATCGCCCCGAAACTATGAACGTCCATCCAAAGCTCCTCCTCTGTTGCATTATTGAATTCACCTGTCCAAGATGAGAACATATCAGAATCACTACACTTTGGAAAATGTTCATGATTCAAGAATGTGTATTGTTTAGTATACCTCCTTTTGTTGTCGACGATAACGGAAGCGAATCTTCGTTTAGCTGTTGTAGAAACCGGAGTCCGAATTCAGCCAGATGGGGCTCCATGTTTTCGTTGAGTATGACGTTACTCAACTTCAGGTCTCCATGGGGAATTGTAGGATAACAGCCATGGTGAAGAAAGTGTAGTCCCCTTGCTATACCTTTAATGAGTTTGAGCTTAGTTAGCCATTCCCTTTTCATTGAAATTTTCTCTGCTAGATTTCCATTGGGTAAGTATTCATACAAAAGATAAACCATCTGTTTATTGTGGCAAAATCCCAGCAATCTGACCAAATTCTTGTGCCTTAAACTACCTAATTGAGTTATAAACTCAGATATCATCCTAATTCTTTGTTCTTCCCAATCTATCTTCTTGATCGACACGGCGATTCCAGTAGGAAGAACTGCTTTGAAAATCGAAGCAGACAATGGCGTTATCGCTTCCTTAGATTCTGCCGAGTCGAAACTCCTGAGAATATCACTAGCTGTGAATGGAGGAAGTCCAGTGAAACACACCATCTTCCATTTTCCTTTGCTCCGTTCTCGAGCGAAGAAAATCAACGCGATCGATATCGTTGTGATTATAGCAAGACCAGCACACAGTATCAGGACAAGTTCAAGCTTCCCCATCCCTTTGCCTTCAAACATTGCCAATGGCCCTGAACAGGGTTCCAGAGGTGCTCCACACAGCTTTGGATTTCCAGCAAATGCACTGCTACCCATGGACCAAAACACTTTGTTTTCCGGGATGGAACCAGAGATATCATTGGAAGACACGTTTAGTAGCAGCAAACTCGACGAATCCCTGAACTTATCGGGTATTGATCCATTGAAACCATTGTGGGATAGATCAAGGATTCTAATGGAAGGAAGATGTGCAAGTTCTTCAGGTATATGACCTGAGAGATTGTTGTAAGATAAATCCATCCTTACAAGAGCATGACAACTTGCAACGCTTTCTGGGACGTTTCCCGACAGATCGTTATCATTCAATTCAATAGTAAGAACAGATTTGCAGAACCGAAACTTGGGAAGTTTTCCTCTTATCCCACAATCAGAAGCTGAAAAGTTTTGAAGAAGAGGTAAACTCCATATTTCTTCAGGAAAAACACCTCCAAGTTCTGGGTTATATGATATATTGAAGTATTGAAGATTGGATGCTTTGCTTATATCTAGAGGAATTCCTCCACTAAAATTGTTCATAGAGAGATCAATGTATGAGATATCAGGAAGATCACTAAATTTCAGAGATATATCACCAGAAAACAGATTATCCTCTAACCGCAATCGAACGAGGGACGAACAATTATAGAGGGATAGCGAAAGTCCACCACTAAACTTATTTGAAAACAGGATCAACTTAAAAAGTAAGCCTCCTAGACAGATATCAAGTGGGATATGACCCACAAAATTGTTCGTGGAAACATCAAGCCATTTAAGTTTTTTGTTGCTGCCCAAGTTTTTTGGGAGTGACCCAGAAAACTGATTGCTCCATATAAGAAGAGTCTCCAATGAAGGAAGCTCTGCAATACCCTTTGGAACAGAACCAGTCATTTCATTGTACATAAGACTTAGCAATCTAAGATTCTTCATCTCTGAAAAGCTTTCTGGAATAGGACCAGAAATATGATTATCAGAGAGATCTAAATTAACCAGAGAGGTGATTTTGCTTAGTTCTTCAGGCAACAGTCCAGAGAAATGGTTCCTGAAAAGGAAAAGAGATTCCAGATTTGAGAGATTACTAAGTTCTTTAGGGATTGAACCAGAGAGGTTTCCACTAGCAATATCAAGATATTGAAGGTTGCTCATGTTGCCGAGCTCCCATGGGAGACCTCCATGGAAGCTATTGTAGCCAATTTCCATGTGGATCATAGTTTTGAGTTTGCCCAATTCAGGGGGTAAGTTTCCAGTAAGAACATTCCCTGCGAGATTCATGAACTCAAGGGTTTTGAAAGAGCCATATTCTGAAGGGATTGGCCCTGTGAAGTAGCTACCAGCTAAGTTGAGGAACTTCAGATTTTCAAGCTTTGGAAGATCAACAGGCAATGACCCAGAAAAACTATTGCTAAATGCATCACAAACGATCAAGTTTTGAAGATGAAAAATCCCAACAGGAAAATGACCAGAAAAATTGTTCCTACTGATGTCTAAAGTTCTTAGATTAGTGAGATTGAAGATTCCAATAGGAAGCTTCCCAGACAGATAATTGTGGCTCAGGTTAAGATCAACGAGTTCTTTAAAGACATGAAACTGCTCACCGGAAATCGCCCCGCCAAGCCGCTTCATCGAGAGGTCGATTCCGATAACAATGGTGGCGTTCTTGTCGCATTGGACTCCTGACCAAGAACATCCATGGATTTTCCCAAGTGGGTTTTGTCCAGAACGCACAATCCAATCGCTCAAACTGCCAAAATCATCAATGAATTCAGATTTCAAGGCTAAAAGTGCTTCAGAGTAAGTATCAGTGGACGAAGCCGCTACACAAAGCAAGAAGAACACAATAAAATTGAAGGGCAGGCATCTAAAAACCTCCATTGAAACAAGTAGTAGTTTCAATGAAATGCATGGGGGAGTGGGGAAAGGTCCATAAAAGAATTGAAATGAATGAAGAAAGTGTGGAGTGATGAGTTTAGACTACATGGGAATATTAATGGGTTGCTTTTAGAGAGCAAGAGGGGTCCCTTGAGTTGTTGTGTGTTCAGATGATGTTGGGCATGGAATAAAGCTTTGCATATTTGAAAGCATCTTCTTCTTTTCCTTCTCTTTTCTAAGGGTGAGAATCCAATAATAACCATTACTGTCAAGTTTGAGTTAGGAATTTGAACAATACCCCATCAAATCCCATACATATTTGGAAAAACTCTCATACTCAGTCGATTAATCTAGTGATGAACAGCATGAACAGAGTTCAAGCAGGCTTTGGAAGACTGAATCCACGTATGTCACAAAATAGCTAGGGGCAAAAGGCCAACCCATATTGGATATAATTAGTTTTCTGCACAATCTATTTCAGTAGAGCTCGTAATGTTGATGACTCAAGGTAGAGCACTCAACGAGCTAGGTGCTCCCCATGAAAAAAAATTCAAAATCTATCTCTACGGTTCAAACCTTCCACAAAGTTCATAAAATAACATAAATAAATTCACGCCAAATAGTCGTACGAAAGAGTAATATGAACCCGTCTTTATTGATGATAAGTCACACTTCTTTTTTAAACTACAATGTTCTTCATTGGTTTACTTTTTAACTAAAGTTGCTAATTTAGGTGATTGGATTTGTAAATTGAACTTAAAGATAAAAAAAAGTAATGTTTGTTTAATGAAGAATATATAATAAAGCTAATAAATTATAATGAAAATTGCTTTAAACTTTTTTTTTTTTTTTTTTTTTTTTTTTGACTTTTTTACTTTTTACCTTTTGAGAAGTTGGGTAAAAAAAGAAAATGAAATTGGATGAACACTTTAAATCAATATAGGTTTTTTATTTTTAAATCATATGTGACGGAATTCAATCTACATACGAATTTTTGTTAAATTACAAATTTAGTCCATAAACTTTAAAATATGTGTCTATTTTATCCTAAAGTTTAAAAAAACGTCTAATAAGCTCCTAAACTTTTAAAATAGAGTAATTAAATTTTTTGAACATTCAAAAATAAATGGAATAATAAATAAAAATGGGGAACGAAAATTCAAGTACAAAGGACATAAGAAATTTGTCCATAGCTCCTTTCCTTTAATGTACCAAAATTCACTCATTTCTCGTGACCAATTTAATATAAATCCAATTTTACATTATTATTATTATTATTATTATTATTATTATTATTATTATAATAATAATAAGAGGTCTTGTGAAGGTAGGATAAATGGAATCCCAAGGGAAATAATTCCACTATATTAAAAATAAAAATAAAAAAAGAGGTGAAAAAATAACACATCTTTTAAAGGACAAAAGGGATTAATTTGACAGGGAAAAAAAGACCAACTTTGCTTGCATTGATTTGATATCCAAATCATAACAAACAGAAAACTATAATTTTAACCTTAGTATATCGTCGAGTAGAGTAAATCAAATCGAACTCAAAATTTCAAACCGTTTGGAATGCCTTTATAAATACTTAAAAAGTGTTTTTAAATACAATTACGCGTTTTTAAGCATGTAAAAACTCAGGCTCTAAATGTAAACAAATTATTTTATAAACGAAGTTTTAACCCTAAAATGAATATTCGTTTATATATTTGGAAGAACCACAAGGGATGAAACATTATGCAAATTAAATCTCAACCATCATCCTAAAGTTTACCCAATAATATGATAATAAAGCAAAGCAAGAATAGTTGTGAGGGAAAAGATTAGCACTTAAAACACAAGGGCCATCTTCTTCCTCCAAGAGGGAAAAGATTAGCCCTGCAACACTGTAATGATTATAATATATATGAAAGAAAAAAGAGGAGGAAAAAAGAACAGATTAATAGAGAATCCTGTGGCCAAAACCCAAAAGCAGAGAGACAATGAAGAACAGTGATGAACAATGAGTAATAATTTGCAGCAGTAGTAGCAGGGTGTGGCCAGTCCCATCAATCCAATCATAACAAGAGAAAAAAGGAAGAGAATTTAACCAATCACACAACAGAATTGACTTGTTTACTCATATTTCAATCAACAGAATCAAATGTTGATCCCTCAGAATGAGCAAGAAGAGATAGGAGCATGAAAACCAGGATTAAACTACTAGAATTAAGCACAGACACGGAACACGAGCACGAACACGATGTCAGTTTCTAAAAAAAGGTAGGACATGGACATTGTGTGCATACACATACATGATAAAACATGTAAATGTAACAACAAAATATACTTAATTAGAACATATAAAGTTAAGTCAAGTACGACCAGAGGAAAAAGATCTCATCCTAATACTTCACGATTGATCAACATATAAATGTGTTCAGTTCCAGAAAATTTCTATTTATTTCCTAATGCTTAGGTTAAATATTTTCTAGAGTCGTGTCCAAAGTTAGAAAAAATTTAGACACACGTGACGCTAATGTGTCCAAACGTATCCATGTCTAACACGAACACTTTACCTAAAACAAAATGTTTGTTGTGCTACCTAGCAAGTATACAGTTCCTCCAACAAGTATGCCAAGACAGACCTATTAGTAGTTCAAACAACTAGATTAAAATATTTCATGAAGATTTTATAGCTCATTTCATAATTGATTAAAATAGGGGTTTTGATAACTTGTATTGACTACAATTGGAAGAATATGCTGCCAAATATAAAAACCTCACTGAAGTGACCGTTTCACAATGAATGAATGTGAAGTTTCGTAAATGTAACATAGAGAAACCTCAATTTTCTAATTCTACTGCTGAATCGAGTCTCACACGGTTTAGGCGAACGGTTCCAAGAACATACTCGGGCAACTCTTCCTCTTCCTTTGCCTGCAATTTTAAATCTGTCAGCATCCACAATACTATGAATTTGACGTAAACATCAAAATATGTTGATAAACAATACTACTACAGCCAACAGAAAAAAATAACTGTCATTTCCTTCATTGTTTCCCTAATTTATTGGGGGAGCGGAAGTGTCTATAAAAGACATCAGAAGAGAAGCACATTGGATTCAGAAATATGATTATAGAAACACATTAAGCACAAAGTGACAACCTCTATTAGGATGGCGAGATCAACGACTAAGCTTGTGACATATCCAAGGACAAGGCCAATAACACTCCTGGCTACTGTTGACGATCCAATATCCACATCAATCTGCAAGATATTTATGAAGAAATTTAGTAAAATAACTTGACATATTTTAAAATATGCATATTACACTCTTAAAAGATCTCTGATGTTACTATAAACAATAGAACAAAGCTATAATACTTGAGCAGTTCAAGATGTCTGGTGCTCTCTTCCTAAAGAAGACTCCGGGCCAAAAATGCATTACTAAACCGAATGCCTAAACACAGGCACCAACTCCTAGTAGTGCCTCCCCCGAACAGATTAGTACGTCCATCACTACAAGATGGGACTCATAATCACGTACAAAACGTTCTCCTCACTCTCATATGACAAACTTGTTCAGTTATCCTACCTGAATTGCTTCTAGCACAAGTAGAATGTATTGGGGGTTGGAATTTTTAACAACATCATCTACTAATCAAGTACTAGGAGGACTCGACATTGGAAGTAGTAAAGGTAAATAATGTGAAACAGATGATACAAAAAGTAAATATTTTTCTTCGTAAACTTTATCGAGCTTGACGTAAACTTGTTTTACGAGGAGACAACTGATACTCAACTTGGCCTGTCTATGTAGCATAGAACATCTCTAGCAAAAATTGCACCTGCTTATCAATGCATGCTATTTAAGATGGGGTAGAATTATTTACTTCCAGAAAATTATCTCGTCTGAGGTACTTGCAAGTAACTGCTTTACCCAAAAGGCAAGCTTTTGTTCCAACTGCACGCTTAACCATCCAATATCCCTGTTGAATTAAACTAATCATTAGTTGCAATGGTGTCAACAATAAGAAATATAAGATTGAAGCTTCCATACCTCGACAATGCTTGGAATTAATTTAAATCTGGAATTTCGATACATGTCACTGCCGTCCACAAATTTACCCAACAAAGAACTTTTGTTTACAGGCCTATCAGCAGCATAATACATAACCATACTATAGTTCGGCTTGGCTGGAACCTGAACAGAAATAAACATAAGAAGAAGGAACATGGCACTACACGTCTCAGATAAAGTAACATTCTATTTATTGGAAAACCGAGAACAAGGAATGGTAAGGATAAAGTATATAAAAGATCTTGAACATCATTCTTGCATATCCCTACAACACATCATTAAGAGTGAAATCTATTCATTGCTTTGCTTTTATTTCATTTATTAATTTATTAGAAGAAACATATTTCATTAATATATGAAATATTACAAGAATGGAGGGTAAGGATGCCTAGCTTTCAAGGGTACAAAAACCTTTTCCGTTAGGCCATGGGAGAGTAGACTAATATCCAAAAATGATGCATGTCTATACACCAGCAATAGAACTGGATTAATGAAGAGCCAGAGATGCCATAGAGCCGTCAAAGGAGCAAGTATTTCTCTCTAGCAATCAAAGCTGTAGGATACTTTTCTGATTTTCAGTGGATGCTCCAGAAGGTTAAGGCAGGGAGATCATACATATTAAGAAACACATAAGACCAATTGAAAGCCTCCAAGATGTAGGAAGAGTGTTTGCAGCAAAAGAGCAAGATAGGATTAGCTGCCCCTAAGATTCCTCCTCCACATCGCACATTACATATCTATTTGGAGATAAAGCGAGCGTGAATCTTATTTGCACCCTATCATTGGTGCTAATGCACGCCTTCGTGCCTAAGCTACAATAAGAAGAATTCGATCTCGGGAAAACTCTTGTGCCAAATGGATTTATATAGTGACACATAAACTGGGCCGCAATTGGAGCTCATAGAGAAAAGGAAAGATTTAACCATCAATATGTTTGAATTCAACATCAAAAGAAGTATGCAAGCTACCTCTAGATTAAGCTCCAAACCTTCGAAATATATTGAGCTACATAACCTGACTGTAGCTAGTAACCTCTTTGCCACTCTACTCAACTCTCGAGGTTATAATGTCTGATACCCACAAATATGCTCGAAAATAAAGATATACTATGCATATTTGTTGTCTTGCTGCTCTAGAACCAAGCTTAAAATGATAAAAAATAATAATAATAACAACCTTTAACCATAAATGTAGGTGGTTGCACATACCTGGAGATTAATGACAAGCATGAATGGGACCTTCTTTCCAGCTTCTGACTGATATTGGAAAGGAAATAGTTATTCATAACGTAATTTGAGGAGAAATAATTCTCTTATTTAACGGAGAACACAATAATGGGTAAATAACAATAAGACAATAGATATTACAACTACCCCTCTAAATAAGACATGAGTCAATTGACCATCTTTCCTTTATTGTGATTTTCCCATTAAATTACGGCTAATATATTATTATATTTTTCATGTTTCTAGTGCAATCCTAGTGAGGTGCACTCGCTATTTTGTTGGGAATTTTTTGTGGTTTTTCCAATAAAAAAAAATAAAAAAAAATAAAAAAAAAAAAAAGAATGAAGTTTAAGAAGCGTGCAATTGCTGCACTTCCTTACGCCATATGGTCAGAAAAGAATTAAACGTGGTTTTTAGAACAATTTTGATGATTGAGAAGCTATATTCGTTAATATTATTTTTTACATTTTGTAGGTCAAGTCAAAGAATGATGTATAATCAAATTTGGTATTATCTTAGACTTTATACTCTCTGGTTTGTAAGTTCCTCACAATTTTCGTTTTGTATTTTCAGTTTGGGAACTTCTCATCCTCATCTATACATGCAGATGCATTTTTTAATTAGCAATAATTGTTTTCTACTGAGAAAAAATAACTAAACACTGAAAATGTGTTTAACTCACTGCTGTATAATTACTTCTTCCATTATCTCACAAAAAGACTAATATAAGTAGATCACATGTAAAAGTATTGATATAATTTAATTAACCATAATCTGTCCGTTCAAGTTTTTAGGTTTAGTAGTGATTTGGCATGGTATAAGGGCATAAGGTCCTGTGATCAAGATCATGCAATCAGTTTCTCTCCAATTAGTATTGATTTTCACTTGTTGGCCCTTCAACTAATGCCCAAGTCCATGAGTGAGGAAAAGCGTTAAAGTATTAAGATGATTAAATTTAGCATAACTCATCAGGTTAAGCTTTTAAGTTTAGTAGTGATTCCACGACATGGTACAAAACTAAGTTTTACAAAAAATACAGTCACCTAACTTTATGGTATGCTTGAGGTAACGATCCTAATCTCAAGAGCAACAAAAGATTACTAGATCATAGATTAACCCATCCAATAACAAAGCTGTAGAATCAAACAATTGCTAAGCTGAAAATACTTAACAAGACAGTTAGAGCTCCTAACTTCCTTCAATTACATCATGTAAATTCAACTAGAAAACTGAAGGGCATCAAGGGTATCATGCAGGTTTTGGTAAAGGAATAATACGGTGATTAAGAGGACACTACAGACTTGGTTAGGGGTTTCTACTATTCATGGATGCAAAAAATGCAAGTGAATATACCTGAACTAAATTCCGGGGATGCAATGCAATACCATCAAAGCTTTTATCGACTTTGAACCAATCTACTGCTATGAGCTTGAGAAGGGGATCTCCTCCCATTACCTGAAAGAGATCATCTATCATATTGTCTATGTCTATAGCATATCAAAAGGCATAAGCTAAGGACAATCATCTCTGACATTCTTTTCCTTTGATTTTGTCAGCACGTTTATTATACCTGTTAGTTTTACACAATCATTAACTGATTAATCAATTACAATTAATACCAAAATATTAAGTTTAGTATATGAATTATAAATAGACAACAATTTATTATAAGAAAAAGACAAATCATTCTACGAGAAAATAGAATATCAGTCGAAGACTAAGAAGAAGCTCCTTTGACAGGAAAATAGAACAATGTGACGACCTTTCTTCTCTGCTGAAAAATGTGAGATTAAGGTAGGGTGATTAATGATGTTTTGGAGTGGAATCTTGAAAAACCTGATATTCTTTCTGCAAATAAGTTCCGTTGGCCTCGACATGGATGAAGAATTTTGGCCCTGGGTTTGTGCAACCTGATTTGGGATGGGTACACAGATCAAGGGTTAATGTTCTTTCCTATGAACTGCAGCTCTGAACAACATAAACCCATAAGATAAGGTCCCAAACAGCTCCTTATGTGTTATGTGCAAGAGCAACGAAGATACCTTTCCCACATTTGTATTCATGGAAGGCAGGTTTAGAAAAGGTTTAGATTCATATGATGCTGTCCGAAACATCTGGAAGGCAGGTTTCCCAAGATTCTGTCAGGTTGATTGTTTAAAGACAGCTGAAGCTCATCACAGACCTTTTGTAACAGTTCTACTTTTCTTATTGGTCTAGATTGGAGGGCTTTTGTTCAACCCCCTCTTTAGAAAAAGGGATTCCTAGTCCTTCATCCTTCAAGTCGTTTTGTTTGGATTTTTTCAGATGTAGGGAGAATTTACTTAATTTTGGGTAGTTCCTAGGTTAATCCCTTTCTATTCTCTTTCTGTGTATTAATTCTCGATTAAAATAATAATAATAATAAACACAAACACAGTAGAATAGGGTCAAGACCCCTATTACTTGACTAGGATCTTCTAGGAACACCAATCCTTTAGTCAACTAGATATTCACAGGAATGGGATTGGGTATTCACAAGTGGGACAACAAAAGGTAGTCATCACCAAGAACTTAATCCTCAACTGTTTGAATATTAGTAGAGACATAAATTATATAAACCAAACCTTTTTACAGGCCCATATGAGTAGAAACCTTTTGGATCAGCCCAACTTTCATTTCTTTCAATGGATTTGGAAACCCGACTCATTTTTTTAACCATGTAAAAGCTCACAAGCCTTGGGATTTCCTAAGTGCTAGGCCAACTAAGAGTCGCATCAATCTTTTTAAGAAGGACATTAGGTTCCCTTTTCTTATTCTCTCTCTTCTTTTGATTCAAGCTCTATCAGGTCAACCTTGGGATTATTGGCATCCGACCAGCTAGGTGCATGAAGACCATCATTACGAGCTAATAAAAAATCTCTCTCTTCATCAACCAACTATGACCATTTTTGTGGCCACCCCATCGAATGTCCTTTCTTTGGCTTGTCCTCCATCCTTAAGAACTAGAAAATTAAGGAAGCACTCCATGAATGATATAAATCAAAGTGATACGAGATAATAAACAAACACTTTTGTTAATTAAGTCTAAATAGAATATGAAAGAAATAAACAAATAATTCTGTCAAGTTTAAATGCAAGCATCTTAAAAAATCAAACATAAAAACGTAATCCCTAGATGAAAAAATTTCCCAGAAAATGTTGTCATCAAAACAAATAATTGTTAAGACTCGCATTTTAAATGTATGCCTATCCAACACAAACGCAATCATAATTAGAAGGAATTTTAAACCCACGACAATTTGGATGACTGCAAAGGCCTTCCACTATATCAAAGTTGCAAAAATGGACAATATAGAAACATCAAAATCCAAAGTAGTGGATGCGTATGCATAAAAGTAACTAGTAACTAGTGATTCTTCAAACTGAACTTATATTCTTTTAATTCCCAAGAGAAAGAATCCAACCTTAGAGTTGTCCTTGAGGTAATTTTTCCCTCTTATCATGAATCCTGCTCCACTAGGAGAAGTCCAACAGTTTGTATCCTTGTCATCCCTCGCTTTCTGCAAAGAACCATGAAACTGGTGTGTTTCCAAGACGACAGGTGCAACACTAGGATCTAATTCCTTATTCGCATCAACAGCTGCAACCATGATGATCACTTATGTATTACCAAAACATGTAAAAATAGGTTTTGAATAAATAACTATGATCTATTCTCTAT
Organism: Cucurbita pepo subsp. pepo; assembly: GCF_057944985.1. Classification (NCBI taxonomy): domain Eukaryota; kingdom Viridiplantae; phylum Streptophyta; class Magnoliopsida; order Cucurbitales; family Cucurbitaceae; genus Cucurbita; species Cucurbita pepo. The sequence goes on along the minus strand of NC_141808.1, from coordinate 16,344,593 downwards.
TGATATGCTGAACTATCACCTTTTACTTGTATCCATGGTAAAATCAAAATGGCAGTGCCTCTGACTGTACATACAAGTATGCAAACCATAATGTAGATTCACATACACGAACATAAAATGGTGTGTCTATGATGCATGGATATGCATACCTTTAAATATGCATCCCTTTATGAATGTGTAGATAGACATGCACACATTCATAAATAAGTGTGTGACAACCAAGATAAAACAAGTGCAGCAAAAAATTCCCTACCATGATTGTATGAAACTTGTGGACATAGACCAACATTTCATAGAAGAAAAGGTTTCAACTATGGTCCCACCAAGAGGCAAATTGCTGACATGTTCAATGAAGAGCTCTTGAAGATCTTAAGTTTAAAGTTGGGCCAAACAAATAGTTTCAACTCAACTTGACAGTTTTGGAGTAAGGGCCATAAGGAATTGGGGGCTTAAACCAACCACTAACATATTTCCTTTTTTGTAAGTATCCTCCAACTGGCATCTATAACAATCTCCCCTTCTTTCATCAAGGATTTTTAAGGCTTACTCTTAATGGTATTTGCAATTATTGAGAGGCTTTTTTATAAGGGTTTCTTGCTTATATTTATTCTAGTACTTCGATGCTGTTTATTTTTCTTCCAAAGTCTACTTCTGGTAGTATTTGGTAGCTTGTCCTTTTACTCTCTTTTCATTTTTCAATAAATTATTGTTTCTTGTAAAAATAAAATAAAATATATACCCTTCTTTTATCTTTGCCTGTGTTTTTTTCCCGTTTCTACTCCCCAATACTCTCTTCTCCTCTTAATTTCTTATACTGTCAAGCTCTGGTGAATTTTATAGGCGTTAAAAGTAATTATGGGAGGACTATAAGTACTTATAGTTTTTGGTAAATTTATGCTACGTTAAGTTAAATAAAATCATATTTTCATTCACATTGATCTGTAAAAATGGGTAAACAGTAGCTTTCGAGATCAAACTTCTCGACTTACCAACAAACTTCTAAAATTTTCCATTTTATCCTTTTTTTCTTTTCATGTCTAAAACTGAAAATTCGTCAAACACTAGTCTTTTACAGCTGATATCTCTGAGCATAATAAATAGCAATTATTTTAAGAGGTGCAGCATTCCCGAACTAAGAATTATGTTCATCTTGTCCTTCCTTATCGAGTAGGCATCTACCATTATATTTAGGGCTGTATTTTTTACCAAAGGAAGAGGAAAAAGAAGTCAGTCATGAAATCTGTATAATTCTGAAAGAATCACAATCAAAACTCTATGGTATCTAGTTTATTGTGGAAACAAAGTGCAGTAGCTAAAAGGAGTTTGTAAGCAACCTTTTTCATAATATTTAGTTTCAACTATTAAAATACAAGATAGTATGTGGAGTAAAACCTGATGTCCGCTTCAAGGAAAAGCCTGCTATCGCCCATGACACATTTTTCAGCTTCACTTTTAAATCCTGTAATAGAAAGCAGTAAATAAGCACATAAAATTTAGGGCAAGTGAACTTCCAGATGTAAAATTTCAAGATCTTGATGAATGATTGGTGACGGATTAAGAAACAACCCTAAATCTAATTCAAATGAAGAACAGGACTACCTTATGGTCAAGTTCTTTATCATCATCACTTTCATCTTCCGAAGAGGATGAATCAGCAGCAATTGCATCATAAAATTCATCCTGCGGTTCTCCATCATCATAGACACTGTTCGTAATAGAGACATCCGAGGCTTTTGAACGGACAACAGTGGGCAGGGTTTCAAGATTTAGAGCGGGATTTGCTAAAACATATTCCTTTAGACCTGAAAATTGGGAATCCAGAAACGAATTTCCAGTAAATGAGGATCCTAGTTCATTCGTTTTAGCTGTTGCGTCATGTTATTGAAAGTAAATGAATGGTTTCCAGATGGCAAAGAAGTAAATATTGGGCACTTATTTGGACAAAGCAAACGAAGGTCATAATAACAAGCCTATAATAGGATAAATTTATCGTAATATCAATGCATTGCATCTTAAAAATGCGGAAGAAAAGGAAAATGGAAGACAGGGAGGAATTGGTGGACGAATGACTGGGGTTAGTAGCCACAGAGAAGCAAAAAGAGGGAAAGACTTGCGAGCAATACAGAGTGAGATACAAAGTATTCCCACATTCAAGTGCAACATGAAAATGCTTTTAGTAGATATGAGTATGTCGATCCAGACAGGAAGGACCTAACCAACTGGTTTGGCAGCAAGGATCCAATTGATTGGGGCTTTAATCAGAAAGGCAATTTAAGTCGAATTGCTGAAGTGAAACAAATAAGTTAGAAATGACAATCGCCTATGACACACTCCCAAAAGCTAAACATGGGCTATAATTTTTAAATGAACGAATATGGACTTGACGATACAGTTATAGTTCATCGTCCTATGAAGATTGATATAGTTATGGTGGTTGTTGACTGCTTACCCGATATATTCTGTTCTCCCCCTTAAAATACCCATTTACTACTCAAACGATGCCCTTCTATTTTTCCCAAGATAAGTTTATACTATTTTTGTTTCCTTGCTCAACAGTGTTGGATCAAAACAAGATTATTTTCATTTACCTCTGGAAAAAGTTATTCCAGATGCAAAGAACTATGATCGAGCACAGTTCTACTTACCACACAGCATTATACCAAGTTGAAGGCTCAAAACTTACCTCTCTCTTTTCTGCTAAAACTAATCAAAGGTTCTAAGGAAATAGGGTCAGCCAAATTAATGAACTTCTTTTTATTCTTCAATCAAAATCACATTGTAAGGGAGATGGGATTTCTTCTATTAATATGTTTTTTTGGTAGGAAAGAGATTGTTTTTTTTTTTTTTTTTGGGGGGGGGGGGGGGGGAACAAAGGGAGATGGGAGATCCTCAAAGAGCCAAGGGATGGTATTTTCTACATCAAATGATTCAAAAGTTCAATAACTTGTGTGCCCGACAAATGAACGAATAAGGATGAAGGCTTCTGTGGCAAACAAAGAGATGTTGAATTCCAGTGATTGATTTGGTTTGCCTAAACTTCATCCTGGTAGGAAATAATAGGAACTAGGCATAAGTCTAAAATTCATATAAAAAAAGTTACAAATACCAACCATTTAGCATGGACTATTCCGAAAACCATTCCTCTAAATCTGTTTGGTAAATCCATTCCTCTAAATCTGCTTGGTTTCCACCCTCAACTCACTCTATTTTCAACCAATCAACTTTAACAAACTCATCATATAATTACAGATATGGCATTATAGATGACCCTGACATACTTTTGCTATTATTCCAAACACAAACCTACTATCAAACATTCAATGACAAGCTAGCACTTAAATGTTTTGGTCCTTCTTCGGAGGTTTAGCCCATTGGTGGGATTGGTTATCAACTTCAATTGCAGGACACAACTCGATTCATCCAGTTTTGCCTAAAATACCTATCAGAGTGTCACAAGATCCTTCTACGCTGACTTCAGACTTGGTGCTACTGGTGCTGCCAATGGTTGTTTCTTAGGAACTCTTCCATCCGTATTAGCGACTCCTCGCTAGGCTAAAGTTCTCACTCAATGGCAGAACCAGTCACTATCCTTGAGAGCTTTTCTCAATCGTTCACGCCCAATTTCTTGATTAGCCTTCATGTAAAAACATGGGCCATCGGTATTTGAGGGATACGCAAACCAGCCTTGTAAATTACCTACACTAGAAGAGGGAAGAGAAACTTCTATACAACTCGAAGCAGTTAATAAGTCGTTGCAAAGAGATGGGGACTGTTTCCGTTTGATATTAAGTTGGAAGGCATAGCTATTGTTGAACTATTGTATAAATAGGTAGCAATGGATAGAATCAGATAAGAAAGTATGATATAAATAGAAGTACATAGTTATTTTTTGTAATCAACATACCTGCAACTTGGCACAACAATGCATAAGGAACACTCTTTTCAAACTTCAAAGGTTGATATCTCTGCCATTTAAACCAACCTGCCGGCTGTATCTCTAGTATTTGAGTAACAAGACATTTTGGAGCATTTGAACCCATAGCTGTATTTAAGCACCTTATCTCCCAAGTTGAAGCTACACGAAAAATAAACAAAGATCTTAAATCAAATTAAAGTTTTCAATGCAATTCATGAAAAAAAAAACATCTTAAAACCATAAATATAAAGGATGAAAGAACAAGCAATGATAGTGGAATAAGAAAATACTAAATTCGGCAAATAAGCTTTTAAAATTTAGCATTTTAACCTTAACGATCAGTAAAACTCCCATCTTACGTAAGAGACACAAACAAGATCAAATGTTCAAAGAAAGTAAAATGGAAGAGAAAGAAAGAGAGAAAACGAAAGAAGACATTTTGAGCTTATTAAGATTAAAGCTTTCTTGTCGTATTTGTTGTCTAAACTTTCTGCTGATTATTTCTCTTAATGATATTTGAAATGATATTTGAAAGCTTCCCCTTCCTTTTTGCAAATTCTATAGTCATCAAAATATACAATAGTGGATTTGGTGACAGTCACGTATACAAATAGGTGTGAGTTGCATGTGCACAATAGTGAATGACTCATCAAAAAGTCTGTTTGGTATCTCCACCTTGAATACGGCAGCTCTATGTAAATTATAGAAGTCAAAGTATCGTTCCAACCCCTAAAAAGATTCTTCACCCATTTCAAGTCTTAGAAAAAAAAAAACACAAATATTTCTAAGTCCCTTTCTTCTTCTTAATCACATTAGAAATGTAAGGGGAGAAAAGTATAAAGAGCAGAAAGAACTCATACGGTTCATCCGTGTACGTCGATATCCAGATCTAGGTGGCTTCTTTTTATGAACGCAAGGAACCTGCAATATTGCTGCATGAACAAAGAGAAAGTATGGTTAGGCCAACGAAATACTCTAGCAGAATTCTTCACAAGGTTAGCAAATAGAAACAACACAATTCAAATGCTTCCGTAACCCATTCACTGATATAGAAACAGAGTTGACCTGCTTAAGGCAATCAATTGGACAAGTTCAGCATTTGAGATAACATCAAACGTAACCCATTTAGTTACTAAGAGCCTTTTACAACAAGTAAAAAATCCTATTGCAAATTATTGTGTGTGGTTGACCTATAAGCACTATGGGTATAGTAGTGGCAGAACTTAACTTTCAGAACACAAGAAATATAAATAATAATTCTCCCTGCTCTCTCTACAACAATATTAACAAAACAAGGACAAGAAGCCACAACATCACATAGTGGACTATTTTTTGAATATCCATTTGTACAAAAGAAAAAAAAGACATTAGCATATTTTAAAATAGTAAATAAAAGAAATCAAATAATCAATAGGTATAACCTTTTTTTTAGGGTGTGGTATTCTAACAGTAACAACCACAAGAATAACAATCAATGTTTAACAGCAGCCTAGCTCTCAAAATAACCAGAAACTATATGTATCAGCTGCTTCTTAACAAAAACAGAGTAGCATAATCGAAGTACAGAATATTTCTCTTACTATATGTTCCATCTTGTCCTCGAAACCATTGTCGTGAGAAAACAAAATCTCTTTTGCATTGGGATCTGCAGTCAGAACAGAATGTCGAAATATATGAATAAAAAGACTAAAACAGAACTTGAATGCAAATTGAGAAGAAACAAGAAAATGAAACTAATCACCTTAACAAGTAAGTTTCTTTTCAGGTAAAGAATAAATTTCTATACAATTGATGTCAGTAGAATATTGAAGTTAAGAAAAGTAAACATGACAATTCTAGCAGTGATCTAAATGAATTCTTTAGCACCACTAAATGATGTGAACAGTTTGTAAGTATTGTTGCATTACTGGCCAAGATACGTGGGATTATTTGTCCCATAAAGAATATCATAATGTCCATCGTAAGATTCAACCAGTTCCAAGTCACTTATCAGTGTATCCCACCTGCACACATTAAAATCAAAGTCAGAACTCAGAGTTCGTAACTATTGGATCTGAACTTAAACCTTCAAAAGAAATCTTAGCAACTTACTCATATCTCTGACTCCAGTCATTGTTCAAGATTATGTCAAAGACAGTATCAGCATGTGCGTCAACCACACCAACAGACTTCACAAGAACCCCTTTACCATTCTAGAAAGAAAGAAAAACACTGAAGTAGAGTTTGGAAACCATCTAAGAGGCCATTTTAAAGAAAAATCATGTAGTTGCATCAATCAATTTCTGTTCTGCTGGAGTATCATGTACATGGTGTTTCCTCAATGTAACTTTTTTCATTTCTTTAGGTGATAGGAGACATAACAATGACCAATACCTTACTGTCAGCAACATCTTCAAAAATTCTGACACCTGAAGGTCAAAAACAGGGGAACAGTAAAAATTATGGAATATCTGAAGCAATATCACCATTCCTAAAAATCAACATCAATTATCAAGCGCAGAGTAGCCAATTAGAAATATGATGCTTTTTTCTTTGAGAAACCAAAATTTTATAGAGAAAAATGAAAGGGTATACAAGAGCATACAAAAAGACAACCCAACAAGAGAAGCCAAAATAAGACATGACTAGTTGAACAAAAAAAACTCTAATCCAAAAGAATAATATCTGATTAATAGTTACATCTAGAGACATTAAACCTTGCGAGATACCTGATCTCTTCACAAGATTTCTCCATACCTCTAAAAATTATATTATTTCTCATTAGCCAAATGTGCCACAAAATAGCGAAAGAAACATGTATGCCAAAAACTCTTCCCTCACCAGAAAAGGGAGGATGCATCAAGACCTCCTCCAGTAGTGGAAAAAAAAAAGATCATATCTATCATGCTAATAGTAGTATTGAACAACTCCGAAAACCAGCCGCAAATCAACTAAGCGAATTGGCAACTCCAACGATATGATCGAGATCCTCAAACACAACTCTACACAAGATACAATATTGTGATCCCTACAAGAACTGCCTCTACCTTCGATTAAGAGTATTAACTTTCTCATGTAAGACCTGCCAAGCAAAGAATATGACATTCTTGGGGATCATAACCTTCCAAAGAGGCGATAATGAAAAGAATGGTGGGAAAGGGGCCGCACAAAAGAAAAAATACAGAATTGTAAGAAAACCCCCTAGGAGCGCATTGTGGGTCAAAGATGAAGGCTCATCCTTCTTGGAATAACATAGGAATCCATCAACAGAATAAGAAGGGTAACACATCTAACATCTCACATCCCTAAAAAGGACATCAGAAACACAAATTGGTGGAGTAGAAATCACTTGAGGAAGACATGCCAAAGGCCACAGAATGAAACCTCATAGCTGAAAGATGGTTCAAGCGAGGGAATAAAAAGAAAAGGGGTTTATCACCCCCCTACGAGTCTCTAAGAAGTATTTGCACCGTCTCCTAAACTACGAAGGTAAGGGGGTAACCTCAAAAATAGCTTTCCATGGGTTTTTGAACGTGCTGTTAGACCCACAGGTAAAAGCCCACCTAAAAGGCGAGGATCGTGCTTACTCATAATGACCTTTTAACACAAGGCCTTTGGCTCCACGAGAAATGGCACAATCCCTTAATCAACAATGCTCATGTCACAATATCGAGTTACCAATGTCCAAACCCTTCACAATCTGCAGTTAATACCACCACTCATCAAACCAAGTGAGATTGTTCATCCTCATCAACAAAGGAAATACAATGCTACTGATTTTTTTTTTTTTCTTTTTTTGTTGTGATCAAACACCATCTTTCAAAGTATAGAAATAAAAGAATATAAAAAAGATCAAGGAAACAGGCATGAAAAAAAAACCCAGCCCTCAAAGGAGCCAAACTAAATCAATAAAGACTCCAATCTAACCATATAAAACCTAACAGCTAATAACAATACTCGTAAGCTATCGACGCCCAAAGAGAGGTACCTAGCTACAGTCTAAACGCATTCCAAAGGTCTTTCAATCCAACTGAAGATCATAATGTTCCTCTCCAACCAGAAACCCTAAATGATGGAAGAAATAAAAAAGTGCCCTCCAAACAAGGGCGGATCTTCACAATCCATTGCAATAACTTTGTTGATACAACAACTACTATGATCCATTGCAAACGAAAACAAACAAAGACTGCAAACGCAAGAATGACAAAAGACACAGACGGAGGCAACAGTGGATGATGGATGCAGCAATGGCAGATGGCAGAGTAATCTATGGTTAGGGTTCACGAGGGGAACCCATTATGCAGGAAAGAAAATTTTGAAAAAAGGGGAAGGAGTTCTAAGCCACAATAGTGCTATTGAATCAACATCTTATTATGCACCAAGGAATATGTCCCTTGTCAAAATGAGAAACAGAACATCAGACGTCACACAAATAGCAGTGATTTTGAATAAACAGATAGTTCAAATTTGTTCCCTTTTGCAGTGCTAGGAGAAAGATTGACTAAGATGTATTACCGTTCAATGTGCGAACACATTTCCACCTATGTCTTTCAAGTGCATCACCGAAATCCCCTTCAAAGAAGCCATCTGAACCAACACGAGTCTTCAAGTTTGAAGATTGACGCAAAAGTGTCTCTGGACCTGAACATAACAGGTTAAAATGAATGCAAGAACGGATATCTTCTTGTTTCTGATAAATAAAATAAAAAAAAAAAAAAAAAAAAAAAAAAAAAAGTAATAATATGCAAACTGAGCGAGGGAATAAAAGCCACAAAACCAATTACAAGGTCACAAACTTTTCTCTGTCTACGGGAAAAAGAATTTCTATGCTTAGTAAATAAAGAAATATGAATTATGATAAAATGAACAAAAGAGAATGATGGATGTACTACTCGTAGCATGGTAGTCGTAACTAACATCTTGAAATTGAATGCACGTGACATTGAGCTTGAAACGAAACAAAAATAAATCATATAATGCAAAATTTTGATTTACGCCTGATCACAAGTCAGCCATGACAAAGCTAAGCACTAAATGAATCAAAAGTATGCAACTCTTAATACAAATGAAACAACTAACATCATGACCTAGTCACTATCACTTAGATTTCTCAATCTAGCACCGCACCTATTATACTGAATCTATTATGTGCGTTGACCAGGTTACTTTTTGTTGTTCCAGGTAAAGAACATATTTCGTTAATTACCAAAACTGAGAATTAACCTTCATTTTCACAATTCAAGTACAATAATGTCCATGCACATATGCAACTACATGCACTATGGTAAATTGTTAATTTTGTCAAAGATGCAAAGCTCCTCCAAACTATTTAGCTTTCTTAATCCACCAAATAGTCATGTAAGATTAAAACGAACACCATCAAAACATCCAAGCTACCTCACCTTGTCCAATTTTAATTAGCTTTTTCAATCCATGTGCATACCGTCTAACCCTTGGTCTGTGTCCTTCCAGATTTATCCTTCCATACCATGAAAGTTGATCAACAAAAAGAAACCAACCAAGAAAGCAGAGTTATGCTGGTTAAATGCGAAGTTGGGTCAGAAAAGGAACAACAAGACATGAAGAACCCCAATACAATGCCAAGGATACTCAGGTGCAGATTGGAACATCTAATTGAACCAAACCAAATCCAACCAATATCACAAATATATGACCAACTACTTGACGCACCCTTCTAAGCTTGTAAACTACAAGTTAAACAATCTCATCTTCAAGGAGTTAGCATATGCAAAGAAGTTTTCTAAATCAATGTCCAATCAAGAACTTCTTCCACATTTCATCTCCCACCAAAACTTAGTGTATCGATCTTCATTTCATATAATGATGCTTCAGAATTGGTAGACTATTGAATCATTCCCAACCATCATTAACAGTAAATACAGGATGCATCTATCTTTACTCGAAAAGACAAGAACTAACTACATCAGAAATTCTACCCTCTACAGATAGGCAGCTCTCCCCTACATACAAATGAAAACACCATGACTTCGTCAAGAACTATCACATGGCTTATAATAAAGCATTCACCCAACCAGTCAATCTCAACTAATTAATCGTACCAAGACTGAACCCATGCAGAGATTTTTAAACAAAAATGCTTACTCTTCCTCCATGCTCACGTCTCGGGGGCTACCTCCTTTGGACATTTCATACTCAGCCTATCAAATTAATGTCAACTAAATAAACACAAGATAAATAGTCTTTGTAGCAATTGTAACATTACAATGTAACAGAACCAAGTGTCATGCTTCACCAAAAAATTCCAAGTTGAATTCTTTTTAACAGATAATGATAAATCATCACCTGTTCTGGTTACATTTATTGCCCATCCGGACATGAAATACTATTAATTAACCTTCCACTTGACATTTTTGTACCTGCTGCTTGGCATGATCAAATGCCTCCATCCATTTGCTGGCCTCTCCAGCCGTAGCACAAGCAATCTTAAGCAAGAAAAACACACACATTAAAGGAGTATTTTTTTCCAAGATGCGTGCATAGATTTTTGTCCAATAAAAAAACAGAAGCCCCATTAGTTATAAATTAGTTACAAGAAGAAGATATAGCAAGGGAGTGTGTTTTTACCAACCAAAAAGAGGATGAAAAGAAAATGCACAATCCATCTTTAGACTCCCAAAAATTCATGAGATTATAGTTACCAAAATATTTCCTGTAACAGGAAAGGGTTATATTGATCCAGTAAGTCCAGTGTAGACCTCCTATATATTATCTTTCCAGTTAAAGTTGCATGTACGAGCGGTTGGTGGTTTTTTCATTTTTAAGAAACAGCCTTTTGTTGAAGAAATAAAATGTTCAGAAAGGGGGAGCCCCTTACCTGAAGGAGCGAAAATAACACTTCAATCAGAGGAAAGGGGGAATAAGCTTTTTAAAAGGAAGAAAATCATTCATAGATGAATTGTACAAAAGGAGTGCAGAGAAAAACTCTGGCCAAACTGACACATATTTCTAGCACACTCCGGTTTTCCCTTTTAATTACCAATCTACGAAGAGTTCATGAAGTAACTTGGAATTTCTAGGAGAGAATCAAGCTCAACTAAAACTATTACACAAAAAGTTTCAGATTCTTCTAGCCCAACTAGAACTGCAATGACCAAAAAACGATCCAGATCTACCCCACTTGAGCTACAATTAGGACATTTTATGGTGAAATTTGTAGCTAGGAGTATCTCCTTGTAGTCTATCCTTGATGTTCAACTTCCACACACAGTTGACTAGAGAAAGAACTTTACTCTTTTTTTATATTTCGTCTCTCAGGTAGTAATCTGTTTTTCCAGATTGTAGAATTGGCCACTTAAGCTAGAAAAAACTTATTTTCAGGAGAAGGTGTCCAAGTTCTCTAAATCGCAGATCAAATATTGTCTGAAGGCCTCTTCTCAATCTGTGGTGAGCATAACCCGCATGGTAAAGCTTGATTTTTTTTTTTTTTTTTTTCTTTGGCTTTGGTTGGGAATTCCCTTAGAGAAGGAAAATAGAGAATTTTCAAACCGTGATCAAATTCACAAGGGAACAAGCGCAAAATGATGCCAAAGACAAAATATTCAACGACTAGGTATCAAGTTTTCAATTTGACTAAATACCAATAAGGATAGTTATATCTCAAACACAATAATAATGAAACTAGCTTTGTATGAAAGTATCACTTACTTCTCCTTTCTTAGAATCATCCAATCGGTTATAAATTCGTAAGACATAAACATCCTGCAGTAACAAACATAATTGCCAATGTTTAGATCGTTAAGGTTTTAATGTAATGATACTATGAGATCAATTGTTGAACTACATGACAAAAGATATTGTCATCAAACAATCCTATGGAATGAATTTGATAGTCCAAAAATAAATTTACAATTTACTAATAGATATTCCATTTCCTTACCCCATGGTTAACTTTTCGACGACCCATCTCTTCAACCATAAGTGATGGCCCCACAACACCCCTCCTGATAGGTTTCTACAGAAAGAAGTTCAGATTAAAAAAAATAATAAAATTGAACACAATGTAGAGACATTGTTCAGCAAGAAAAAAACAGGGAATTGCAAACCAAGTTCTGAACGGAGTCATGAACAGTTACATCCCTGACATATAGTATTGTAGAAGGACACGAGTCAATCCAATCAATAAGGAAGTTGCCTCATTGTTGCTAATACAATGAGGGATTTGAATCCATTTCAAATGTGTAATACAATCGGTTAACTTTAAAAACAAATAACCATTTTACTCCTAGCTGTTTCGTTACCAATTTGTCCACAAAATGATCACCCTTAGCCGACCTATATAGGCTCCAACTATTTATCCACAAGTTAATACACATGTTCATAGCCATGTCGTCTGTTTTAATTAAGGACCATAATAATTGTTTTCTTGACTCGTAAACCAGAAAGAATATTTTGATTCAAAAACCAAAATGGGATGAATCTCCAAAGCTTATGAACTAAAATAAAGTCATTGCTCATGTGCCCATCTTTTTCCGATCAAGAGAGGTTTTCGTTTGCAATAAGCATCAGTAACTGTACGTTCACAATGCCTACCACCTCAATCCAACTAATATGAAAAGAAAATAACACAATAACTCAATCAAATAGAACGAGACGACAAATTGCAAATGTCCAGAAAACGACTTGAAAACCCCATTTTAAAATGACAATGGAGCACAAGTGATCACCTTCGAAGTGAAGTTAGTTTATAAAAAGAAGGCCAAAAAAGCATATAAAAGTTAATTCCCGGCAGTTTACCAAATATGTAATTAATCTCAACCAAACGAAACATTGAAAGAAGAGGTAAAAAAAAAAAAGGGAAAGGAAAGTCTTACAATGCCAGGATTCTCGTGAGGATCACGCTTATACAACTCAACGTATTTGCGACGAATAAAGAGGAATCGAAGATGGCAATACTCATGCCCAATGGAATTAACTCCAATATGATACACCCAGCCGAAATACTCAAACGAACCCCTGTCTTCCCCTCCTCCTCCGCCGCTAAAACTATATCCCGACCCTTCGCTCTCGCTCCCCGCCTTTTTCAACGACGACAGCTCCATCCCCAGCCCCCCTCCGACGCGAAAACTACCGGTGATTCTGATCGGGAATCTCTGTGAAGCAGAGACTATAGTGAGATCCGAAGGGGTCGAAGTTGGTTCGGATAATGAAAATTGAACAGTGCGAGCGTGATTGTGGAATTTGGAGGGAGATGATGAGGGGGGGAGGCTGGTTCGTCAAACTACGAGATGACGACAAACCTTGAAAATGATTCCGCGTCGGCCCTCTCACTAACCAACCAACCAACGGACAACTGTTCTTTCTTTCCTTAATAATCTATTCCATTTTCTAAAAAAAAAAAACATAAATTTCTTTTTTTTAATTTTAGTCTTAATTTTTTTAATTACAATTTTAATTTTTTTTATCAATTAAAGCATACATGAGTCGTCACGTATTCACCAATTCTTATATATAAAGCTAATTTACGAGTGGCAGTGTTACTCTTGCAGCTGACGAGAATAAATTCTCTAACACTATCACTTCACATCTAATCAGAAATTACGTCAACAAATTACTGAACTTCTATAGGTAACTTTTTCTGTATAATGGAATTTGCAACAAAAAAAAATACTAATAATAATAATTTCAATAAAGTTTATAAATTAATTAATATGATTTTTGTGTAAAGTTTTGAAGTTACTTTATAAAAATATGTTACATGAAAGCTTCACACGTTGACCTCGAACTTTATTGTTCTTTTACTAAAAAGTTAAATTTAATTAATTATTTATCTATACAAAATATAAGTTAACTATTCGATTATTTTATTATTATTATTATATTTTATTTTTGAAAAAGATGCATTCATTTATTCCATATATATGATTATTGTTTTTCTTGTTTTTTTAGAAAATATAAATGGTTACTTTATTTATATAAATATTTTTTTTTATTATTTTTTTATTTTATTCTTTTCGAATAAAAAATAATTTAATAGTCAAATAATTAGAAGTATTATTATATTATAGAGATTAACTAGACCGGCAGGTCGGTCATGACTTATTTTTATTTTTTAGTACAATAATTTTATTGAATTAAATAATACGTGGACCCATTATTTATAGGAAATAAATAATTTACATTGACATCTCTGCCACGTGTTATCACAATTTATTTCATTTTTGGAAATAAATATTTTATTGGCCGACAGAGTTTCACACACGTTTGTTCTAGTTTTTTTTTTAAGAAATTTTAGTTTTTTTTTATATATATAATATGTGTGTGATTAACACAAAAACTAATTATTTATATTACCATGTTGTTTTATTTTTCTAATTATAAAACCTTATATTAAATATGAAGATTTCATGGAAAACTAAAAATTTATATAATAATTCCACGTAGTTGAATTTATAACCAATGTTCATTGTAACATATAAAAATGTCTATTTATTTAGTAGAATCAAAGCTTGTGGGGACCCCTCCTGAATGGGTAGAGAATCACCATTTAGACGAAGAATGGGAGTTAAGGCTCAATGTCTAGTCAATAGAGACCCGTGGCGTTTGCTGCGACGAGCAAAAGAAGTGAAGTTGATGTTGTTGTTTCTTACTTTTCATGGTGATTGTTCGTTTTTACCTCGGCCTCTCGCGTGTGAAAACCTCTCTCTAGCTGTGTTCTAAATTTTTTGAAAGAAAGCTCATAAAAGACACTACCGGTAAGTAGTAGGTTTGACATGATAATTAGTATCTAAAACTCATTTCTTTTAGGTTGCATATTCCCGTGATAATTAGTATGTTTATCACAATCGCACTTTGGATGGAACGGACTTGCAATTGTGCGGCACTCACTTTCGAGCGATAAGTGAGTTAAGCCAATTCGTAACAAGTGAGTTAAGCTAATTCGTTCTTGCATCGCCTACGGTCAAGCGACGTATGCTCGAGCTTCTGGCTCCAGTTCAATAAGAAATTTAGCCAATTCGTTCTTGCATCGCCTACGGTCAAGCGAAGTATGCTCGAGCTTCTAGCTCCGGTTCAAGAAGAAATTTTTAGAAAACAGGGCAAAAAGTAGAATACGACGCTAAATGTGATAGTAGCCTTGTACTGAATCTATATGAATAGTGACCAAAACAAACCTTTTGAAAGTAACAAATGAACAAAACACGAAATTACAAAAAAACCAGAATGAATCAACAAAAGCATAGGAAACAAGATAAGATATAGATGAAACTATATGAGATTAAACACAAAAGCATATATATTTCTTAAGGAATGAATGAAATATTATATGAGGGCAGATGAAAATACATCAAAACAGGACGGTATTATTGTCATCGTCTCGTTGAAATGAATCGACGAAAACTAATATATCATATCGTATCATATCATAGTAATAACGAGCAATCCATACAATTGTATTCTTTAAATCACCCCCTAAACTGCCACTCACTCATCTCCTTCAATCCAACTTCACTGAAGAGAACAAGTAATGCACGAACCAGAACGACGACAGGAACCCGATCGTACCGGTTGCAAGCATGATGGCAAACACCATTAGAAGGGAGTATCCGAGGTAAAGCGTCGAAGAGACCGGTCCGCTCAAGCTCTTCAGATCAAAGATTAGATAGTTGATGGAATATAAAAAGATGTATATGGCAACAGAACCAGATGCAAAGAAGGCCTTCCACCACCATCTCCAATCCTCCACACACAGATGCATATAGGTAAGAACCAAAGATACTTCAGCACAAACGACGACGAGAAGGATCAAAACAATGAAGAGAAACCCGAAAACGTAGTACACACGACCCATCCAGATACTAGACATGATGAAGAACAGCTCAATGAATAAGGTTCCAAAAGGAAGAGTGCCAGCACCAAGAACTAACAACCAGGACGGGTATTTTTGAGCAGGGATTTCGCGAGGAATTTGATTAGTACGAACTGGAAACTCGATATGAGGCGCTTTGGCACCGAGGTAACCACCAACAAGCGTAAGGGGAACCGAGATGCAGAACCAAAGCAAGAGCAATATAACAAAAAGGGAAAATGGAATGGCTCCTGTACTGTGACTACCCCATAAAAGGAAGTTCAGAGTGGTTAAGATAAAGAAGGCAATACCAGGAAAGAAGCACGAGACCTTCCACGAGACAGAGATCCAACCTTTGTTGTCACCACAACCGATCGTCCTCCATAAACGAACAGCGAAATAACCAGCTGCAACACCAAGAATCATATAGAAAAATAGCATACCGGTAATAAGCGTTCCACGAGATGCTGGCGACATGAATCCTAGAGCAGCAAATAATATGGTCACCACTGCCATTCCAAAAATCTGAACTCCATTACCAACCATAATACATAGGAGTGAAGGACTTGTGGGAGCCCTAAAAACATCTCCAACAACAAGCTTCCAGCCAGATAACTCCTCATTCATCTGAGCTTGGGCCTCCTTGTCGAGCTCCTCATACCGGGTCAGATCCCGCCTAACCGTCCTCAAGAAGATAACAAAAACAATACCAGCAAGAAAAGTAATCACCATCATAGAATTCATGATTGAGAACCAATGGACTTTGGACCCCTCCATCTTAAGATATGCATCCCACCTAGATGGCCATTTGATATCGCTCTCCTCGAACATAACTTCATACGTAAAAGCAATAGGCTGGCCTTCCTTGATAGACATCGACACGGTCGTGGGATCACACTGTACCGCACTAGGATACGCTTGGTACATTTTCAAGTTCTTCACCTGATCAAGATTGTGCACAATGCTACACGGTACAACCTCGAACCCAACAACCATATATCCAGGCACATCAGATCCCCCTTTCCCAATCGTCGGGATCAACTCAGCAGCATCACCAGTCCCCATTACACGAGCCATATTGGCATCCTCATATTTATGAACAAGGACCTTGAATTTCAAATGATTAAACACATAGTAAGCATCTTTAACCTTAACACCAACAGGATAACCAGTCCACCGCAGGACATAACCTTCCTTCTGAGTATAACGAATCGCAGGTAAATTGTCAAGAATCAAATTAACCTGATACATTTCATCAATTCTCTCCTTCATGATCTTAAACTGATCAGATGTCAATGGATCTGAAGCACACACAAAGATATCCGTTTGATTTGTGAACATCTTAAACTGATAAGGCGAATTCTCAATTCGATCTCCCATTAAAAGCTCACCAAGATTCTCAGCACTGTCCTTAACACCTTCTGAAGGCTTACAAAACGGCAAACTATAATACCCATATGGCAATTCGGTTTCGATAGATGTAAGAGAATTAACCTTCACTGACAAGAAGTCACCAACATTGTATTTGTGGGGATAGCTACCAGGAAGGTAAAACCCATAGCCGAGTTGAAAAATCAAAGAACAAGTTAAAACCCAGATCCGGAATCGACTGAACAACTTCATTCTCGACAAATCCATATTCGATTTGTATCGGATCTGAAAACCTCGGATCAGGGGAAAAAAACAATGCCGAATCAAGAACAAACGAGTACGCAATCGTTTAATCGAATTTGCAAGAGAAAATCTAAAACAAATGCTATAAACATACAGGAAACTTCAAATGAAATGAACAGAAATTAGGCATGGAAATAGCAAAACAACAAAATTAAATCAAAATGGCTCAAAATTTCGTTTGCAAGAAACGATCCAACAGACCTTTTTACAGAATCGCTACAATCTCCCACGAGAAGGGAAATGTGCACCGGCAGCAGCAGTGATGGAGGAAGAAGAGAGATTACAGGAGAAATGGCTATGGCGGAAGAGACAACGTCCCTATAATGAGCAACAAAAAACATTCAGTTTCTACGGGCAGCGTGGGCAGGACTCACGCCTTTAAATTCATGTTTTATTTTGTTTTTTGAAAAAGAAAAAAAATCCTCAAAATAAAAAAAAATATATTTTTTTTAATATTTTATATTCTTATTATAGGAATAAATAAATGTGAATATGATTAAATCAAATACGAGAGATTCAAATCACGAACATAACTCAATTGATTAAATCAAATATGAGATATTCGAGTCACCGCTCTTACACATTGTTGTACTCAAATTAATGAAGAAATGGTATTAATTTTACGAATGTCGAGAGATATTAATTAAAAAATAATATATGATGAGTATTCATGTGACTCAATAACTCGACCAACTTGACCATCAACCCAAATCATAAAAGGTTTGTTAGGTCAGATTTTTTTCGAGAATTGATTTGTGGTTGACATTTTTTTTTTTTTGTCGGGTTAAAAAAAATTGAGTTAAAACGCACTACTTTTTATTACGTATTTGACTTTTGCAACCGACATGAGTTGTAATTAATATTTGATGTTTGAGATTTATGCAAATTTTAGTAGAGGTGTACACAGATTGAGTCGAGCTGAAAAAATAGTTTTGACTTAACCCTAAATTTCAGATTGGTTGGATTAGTAATCCGAGCAACATGAATAGAGTTTACAACTTAACCCTCTCTTTTCGAGTTGTGTTGTTGTTTTTTTTTTTTTAATTATTTAAAAATCATATTTGTCAAGAAAAAAAATTAAATTCAAACTATAGCATTTAAATTAAACTAGAAATAAAAAAAAAAATAAAATAATAATAATAATAATAAAGAAATAAATAAACTTTAAAATATCCCACCGACGGGACTAGTTGGATATTTAGACACGTGGAGGAGCCCAATGCCCTCCTCGTAAACGGTGAAATGTCATAAATGAACGGACAAATTACAGCGGTGAAAAAATCCAAATAAAATTACTGAAATTAAGTTGGTTTACTTTTAAATTTACACAATAAATATTTATTATTATTATTTAATTAAGCATTTAAATATTTTTGGATTATTAATCTATTCAACTCTACTTTAATTTTTTTTTTGTTAATTTACTTTCATAAATTATAATATTTATGTCTGTTTTATAATATTTTTAGATTAAATTAATAAAAATATCTTAAATTTTTTATCTTATTTAAAAAATACTCTTAAATTCTCAAACAGACATAAATAATATCAATAAAAATTGTTACAGTCGAAAAATTTATCAGCATCTCATAGATTATCTCCCAATATTTTAATGTTACTTTTCAAAATTCATTAGTATTTTTGAAGCTCAATACGAACGGTAAGAATATTTTGAATTTTTTAGATTTTAAACGTTTTTTTAGTATTAATAAAAATTTTAAAAAAATGAAGGATATTTAAAAATACATTTAAAAGTTTTTTTAATTTAAGGATATTTTTGAAATAAAGTATTAATATATTTTTTTAATTCTTGAAATGACCATGATATATGGTCATTGACGGTCTATTTAAATTATTAAAATATTTATTTTAATATTCATATTTTCCCGCTTGGATTCTAGAAGAACACGTGTTGGTAAGAAAGAGTTTGTTTACAAGAAACAAGAATTTGATTTTGAAGCTTCTCTCTCAATAATGTAAAGATTATGTCTGGAATTATTACACTTTTACCCCTTACTTAAATTTTCATTTAATCCTCAAATTATAAATATTACATTTTTATTTATTTAATTTTGAACTTTATTTTCATTTTATGAAGTCATTTAAAATAATTATAAAATTATTAAAATTAACTAAAAAAAATCTACGTCATAACATTTTTAATTAATTAATTGAAAGTTAACGGAGGATAGAAATGTAAAAATATAAAATAATCATGTTACATTTTGAAATTAAAAATCAATTGAAAAGTAGATTTTATTAACAAATATAAACTCACTGCCAAAAGAATATATTCCCCTAATTTTATTAACATATTTTATATTATAAAAAATTTATAATTGTTATCATATAATTTATAATACAATATGTTACACGTGTTTCAAATTTTAAAAAAAATGGGAATAGAATAATGTTATTATATTAAATTTTAAAATTTTAATAAAAGTTATATTGAAAATTTAATCTCAAAATGCTTTATTTTACAACTGAAAAATAAATAATAAATAACATTAAATGTTATTGAACTTATTAGGTCTTAACAAACAAATGGTGCCTAAATTTTAAAAACATTTAGTCAAATAATAGGTTGGATTATACACCAACTATTCGGTATGGAGTCCGTAAATAATATGACATAGATATGGGAGGGTTCACTGCTCCAATAGAACCCGAATGGATGGATGTTTGAGATGTCTCGATGTTATGAATGACGCACAAGATCGTTATTGATAGACAAAACCAAGCAAGTTACGATGACTGATGACATCTCGAGACTTGGGATGACATCATGACATAAAAAAACCGTGTCAATTGGGAGCCAAGATGATATGATGAAATGGGACGTTGTGTTGAAAAACTTTGGCCTGGAGTATAGGCAAATGTCAAACCAGATGACTTATCCAGTGTCTATGCACACGTGCTTTTGAAATGTTTTTTTTTTTTTAAATAAATGTTATTAAATCAAAAAACCAATTTATTTATTTAATTTAATTTAATTTGTTTTGGTGGGTAACTAAATTTGGGTCGTTTTATCGCCGGACACAAAAAACAACCCCGCCATTTATTTCGGTACCCGTTCCCCAATCCCCATTTTTGCCGCCTATAAATGCCACTTCCCACGCCCAATCCCGGTCTCTCTCTCCCACGCATTTCTTCAAACATCTCCCGCTCGTGGTGGTCCGATCCTATTCTTCCATGGCCGCCGACGGCCTCCTCCGCCCTGTCTACGAGGCTTGCATCGCCGGCTGCGACACCGAGATCGACCGCCGCCCCTACCACCGCAACTGCGGCTGTGCACTCCACAAATCCCGTCGTCAATCTCCTCGCTGCTCCCATTCAAAGTCTAAATCCATCTTCTATCCCATTCGCCGATCCTGGAGTGAAGGCTGCTTGGCTCTCGCCCTCGCCTCTGCTTCATCTTCCCCTTCCTCCTCCCCTGTCATCGGTAAGACCTCTCAACCTGGTGTCGCTTTGAGCGACGACGATGACGACGACGCTCCTCTTCAGCTTGCGAGGAATTGAATCCGATTCTTCCTCTTCTTTTGCTTTCACCGTTTCGACAATTTTCCTGCCCTAGGTTTTGAATAATCATGAACCAGATGAGATGATTTATAATTGTATGTGTGTGTGTTTTTTTTCTTTTAAACTTTCTGTGATCTGAAAAACAATACTGGATCCATTCTTGTTTTGAGTCGTGTTTTTTACAACTTGCCGTCAAATAGATGGCGAGGATTGATAATCGGTCTTCTCTGTGTTTGGAGAAGTGCCGTTGGTGATTAAGATATACTCCACCATGTGTTTATAGCGTATGTAATTGTATATATACATATATGTTTTTTATGTTCTCTGTCTTCTTCTGAAATCTGTTCCTGATTGTTGGTAATCTGCCATGGAAATCTTCTGTAGCATCTGCTTCTTGATCGATTGTTTCTTCTTTTTTCCGTAACGAGTTTGAGGAATAATCTGGCAAATGGATGCCAATTAATAGAAATGGATTATTTCTTCCAAATTGGAGATCCACCATGATCTTCACGAAGAACAGAGGAATTAAACCTTATTTCTTCAATTTTTTTTGGGTGAACTTTAGGGTTTTAAGAAATGGTAGAAAGCATATAAACTAATTAAAATAGAAATACTTGAAAGCTTAGGAATAATCAATAGTAAGAAAATAAAATTGAAATTAACATTTATTCAACTTTATAGGGATTTATAATGTGAATAAGAGAATCAACGTGAGGTCTAATTAAAAGAATAATCAAAACTAAATATATAATTAAAATTTTCAACATTAAGAATAAAATAAATATATATATACATATGGTAACAACCAAAATACTACATTTAGATTTTTTTTTTTTTTTTTTTGTGGGAATCTCTCTTTTTTTCAGATCTGTTTAGTGTTTAGTTAACTGGGAAATCTCTCTATCTCTCCTTTTTCAGATCTGTTTAGTATTTAGTGAACGGGAGAATATCTCAAACGGGAATATCTCTTCTTCTCCAGTTTTGTTTAGTGTTTAGTTAACCTGGAGAACTCCCTCCAACGGGAATATCTCTCCTTCTCCAGATTTGTTTAGTGCTTAATTAACCTGGAGTCTCTCAAACGGGAATATCTCTTCTTCTCCAGTTTTGTTTAGTGTTTAGTTAACGTGGAGAACTCCCTCCAACGGGAATATCTCTCCTTCTCCAGATTTGTTTAGTGCTTAATTAACCTGGAGAAATTTTCATTTTTCAGATAGGTTTAAAATTTTTATTTTCAGATATGTTTAGTTAATGGAGTGCTTTCTCTCCTTGCTCCTCTTCATTCTCACTCTAGACATAGGTCTCAGCAAAGTGGTAAGACCGATCTCTCCTTACTCCTTCATTCTCACTCTAAACATAGGTTTGGAGGTTGATGCTTGTCCAGTGGAAGGTGAAGGAAGTTGGTGACCTGATGATAGGGGAGCCGACGACCGGCGACCGAAGCTCTAAGCGACTAAGCGACCGTAACTAGTCCAGTGGAAGGTCAAGGAAGTTAGTGACCTGATGATAGGGGAGCCGACGACCGGCGACCGAAGCTCTAAGCGACTAAGCGACCGTAACTATAACGGTTTTAAGGTAGAGAAATTCCTTATCAGATAAGTTTTGACCAAAGGCCTAATAATTTGGACACTCTAACATCTCTAACTGAGATTTTTTTTAAAGTATTAAATTTAGTTTTATTCTAAAATTATATTAGCGAGATTAAATAGACAAATGGAGGGGAAAAAATCCCAAATGAAGCATAACTCAAAATCCATGACCAAATGTATATTTTATTTTTATTTTTATTTTTACTCTTTAAAAATCAATTTCCTTGGAAGCAAAAATAAAAATAATGATAATAATAATAAAAAGAAATAATATATATATATATATCTGAATAAGTAGTGGGCCCACTCTCTTGTCTGTGGTCACCAATCCTCCATTTCCTTCTACCTCCTCACCTCTCTCTCTCTCTCTCTCGCATCCACAAACACGATGGTCCTTCTTCACTCATTTCCCGATGATGGCCTTCTCTCTCGTTTCCACCACCTCCTCCTCCGCTTCTGCCGCCACCGCCGTGCTATTACCTCCACATCACCACCACCGCCGTCGCCCTGCCGGAGACATTGCACTTCCTCGTCGATCCCTCCTCCTCCTCTCCACGTCCCTCTCTCTCTCCACCGTCGTCGATCCACCTCCCTCCCCGGCTTCCCCTTCGCCGGACACCACCATCACCGACCGCGTCTTCATCGACTTCAGCATTTGCCCAACCAACTTCCTTCCCAACCGTGAATCCGCCGATGATGGCGGCGATTCCATCCTCTGCTCCGATTCCGCCCTCCTCGGTCGCCTCGTTCTCGGCCTCTACGGCCACCTGGTTCCAATCACCGTCGCCAATTTCAAATCCATGTGTACAGGGTCCTGCGGCTCCTCGTATAAGGGCACTTTGGTCCACAAAATCTTCCCCGGCCAATTCTTCCTCGCCGGTCGACAGGGTCGCCGCGACAAAGGAGCAGTCCGGCCACCGCAACAATTACCGAGAAATACGGAAACGGTGAAGTCCGATTCGTTCTTGCTTTCGCATTCGAGAGGCGGCATTGTTTCTTTGTGCCTTTCGGAGAACGACGACGACGACGAATTGAAATTGGATCCAAATTATCACAATGTGGAATTCTTGATCACCACCGGCCCTGGCCCCTGCCCCCAGCTTGATAGCGAGAACATTGTCTTCGGGACTGTGCTTGAAGGTACAAATTCAAACTAATTTCTCACGATTTACTCTTTACATTTTACATTTGAACCTTATGATTAGTTTTAGAAGTTTCAATTAATCAGTTTCATAATCCTGCATGCCATTTCTAATCCAATCCATTTAACACATTAGCACATTAACTCAGGAGGGATATATGTTGAGATTTATCCCGTTAATCGAGGGATTGATCATGGGTAAGGAATAGATCTCTACTGGTATGGAAAAGCCCAAAGCAAATCCATGAAACCTTATGCATAAAGTAGACAATATCATACTATGGTAGAGAATCATGATTCCTAACATAGTATCACAGTCATGCTCTTAATTTAATAATGTCAATAGAATCCAAGTGTTGAAAAAAGAAATGGCTAGCATTGAAGGTGTAGTCAAAAGTGACTCATGTGTCGAACAAAAGTGTACTTTGTTTGAGGGTTGAGGAGTCGAGCTCGAATAAGGGGAGCCTATTCGAGGGCTACATAACCCCCAGGAGACGCGGCTCTATGGTGTACTTTGTTCGAGGGGAGGATTGTTGGGAAAGAGTCTCACGTTAGCTAATTTAGGGGTTGATCATGGGTTTATAATAAGAAATACATCTCCATTGATATGAGGTCTTTTGGGAAGCCCAAAGCAAAACACCATGGTAGAGAGTCGTGATTCTTAATAGTATACGACTAATATCACTCAAGAAATAAACTACAAGTTTTAAAACGAAGATCAAATTGTAAGGAAAACTTCACCAAATTAGAGCTAAGCAAAAAGGGCTGAAATTAGTACCAAAGATGTTTGATATCTGTGTAAATTTTGGAGTTTCAGGTCTGGATGTTGTGGCAGCCATATCCTCAACTCCAACATACAAGCCATCTGAGAGAATTAGGCAATTCAATGATTTGGCTAAGTTCTTAGGAGATGAAAGGGCTCAAAATGCAAGAACAATATGGAACAGACCTCTCCAAACTGTTTATATCAGTGACTGTGGAGAGCTCAAAGTTGCAAAGCCTTCACTGTCTCCAACTCTGCCTTAAACACAGCCCACTTGCCCTTTGTTATCTCTCAAGGTTCCATTTCTTTGCCTTCTCATATTTCTTTGTGTTCTTCTACGAAAATTGAACATTCCATCCCATGTTTTTGTTTTTGTTTTTGTTTTCTCACATGAACAAAGGGCTAACCTGGCCTCTGTTCTTGTTTTGACCATTGTCTGTGTTCAAACCAATCGGAAATCAAATTTTGATGTCAATACTGTTGACGTTTTATATGCTAAAGAAAGCACAAATTCGTTGTTGTTCACTCATTGTTATTGTTTTTGTCCTGTTCGTTATATGTGAGTTTTCATATTGGTTGGAGAGGAGAACGAAACATTTCTTATAAAATTGTGGAAACCTCTCCCTAATAGATGTATTTTAAAACTGTGAGACTGACAGCGATATATAACGGGCCAAAACAGACCATATCTACCTGCGGTGGGATTGGACTTGGGCTCTTACCTTCTATATCCCATTTTTTAGAAGCAAATGTGTATCTAATGGTTTGTTGGAGTTATTTACCTGAGTTTCCAACGCATGTTCAACAAATGTTAGAATTATATTGAATTTGTTTAAATACTGTTCAATGTTTTTGACATAGTTTTCAGCACGAACACGAACACGAACACATTATCTCAAACTAGAGTGTCTACAATATCAAAGAGACTGCAAACTAGCTAGCCATAGATATTTGAAGGATAATCTCTTCTAAGAAGTAGTACCCAAAATTGCCTTGGATCACCAAACTCCCCAACTCATTCTGTTTATAATCATTGTAACTCTAATAAGTTAGTCATGTAATTATAAATATGTCTGTTATTATTTCATTCGTTTATTAGTATTCCTCGTATTAATTTACCTTTCTCTCTAGATAGAATGTCACTGAAGCCTACATTTTGAAAGTCGTCAACCAAAACATAAGTTAACTAGTTAAGACATTATATTATCCATCAAAAAGTAAGATGTTTGAATCTATTGTGAGATTCCACATCATTTGGAGAGAAGAACAAGTGCTAGCGAGAACGTTGAGCTCTGAAGGAGGTAGACACCGGGCGGTATGCCATCGAGGACGTTGGACCCCAAAGGGGGTGGATTGTGAGATCCCACGTTGGTTGGAGAGAGGAACAAAATATTCTTTACAAGGGTATGGAAACCTCTCCATAGCATACGCGTTTTAAAAATATTGAGGGGAAGTCCGAAAGGGAAAGTCCAACGAGGACAATATTTGTTAGCGGTGGACTTACTACTTTCTTTCTCGTTCCATTTGTTTGCCTTTTCATCATCTTTCATTTGTGTTCTATGTAAATGAAAACTTCATCTCCTTATTTTTGTCCTGACTTCGGTTTATTTTGATCATTGTTTGCGTTGAAATTTGAGAGTCATCATTTGAAAATGATGATCAAATATGGCTCGTACTCTTTCATGCAAGCCCTACTTAGCTCAACGCGATATAACTAATTGGTAAAGTACTCAACTCTTACAATTAGGTCATTGTCCTTATGAGTTGGATATCAACTTGCCCACATGATACAATAGCATTTTATATCAAAAGCAGATGGCTAACTTTTTAAAAGCAACGAAAGACGTTCAAAACATGCTACTAAAAGATCCGATTGATATCAAGATTGGTTGTCAATAATATAAAGAAGATCCAAGTGACCCCTATTTGCTTTGATCTATAACAAATTTTAAAGCATTTTGCTTATAATAGGGTTTAGCAAAGTGACAAAAAGTTTCTTAACCAAAAGTACAAATATAAACAAACCAAATATAATCTCGAGCACATGACTATGATAGCATCAATTTGAACAAACACGATTATGACAAATGTCAATCATGAAAGTACGATTGCTTGTTGTATATATAAATTATTCATAAAAAAATAATATTTGTATGCTAGTTGTATAGTACTATTTTAAACGTAGAGTTACACTCTTATGCACGAGTAGAACAAGTTGTGTCAATACATATAATCATTATAAGCAAGTCGATCATTCAAAGAGTCTCTCATTATTTAAGTCCCAACATTAAAACTTAGTGAACAACTACTCGTCTACTAACCATATATGGAGAGAACTGAATTTCATCTCGTATAATTATATTCTCAGCTCTCTATTTGATTAAATCTGTAAGATAACAGACATATTGAATCAACTACAAAATTCATTCTCACTCGATAAATCAAACCACGAGCTCTTATGACTCACTTGAGATTGTATCGCATCGCATAATTTTGAATTTATTAATTATACTTATATCTAAATTGTACTTACTCGAAAAGTAACGAGAAAGAGAACAGAGGTCAAACGTAAGCAGTCAAATTCTAACGACAAGAATAAAGTCAATGGAATAAATTGTCGGAATTTATTTGGGATAATTAATTTTTAGTCTATAAAAAAATTATTATTTAAAAGAAAAAAAAATCATTAGTTTCAATCCATGGACAATAAAAGAATAAATTATAAATAATAAATGAAATTTATAAGAATTAATTAATTTATTTTAATCGAAGAGAAATTAATAAAATGAAATCTAGAATCTCAAATTTATTTATTTGTTTTCATTAAATTATAAATCAATTTCAATATATATTTAAAAAAATTACCAAATAAAAAAAATTATTTTTAAAATTAAGAGATGTCGTTGAATAAAAATGAACGTAACACATGAACTAACCAATTCACCAAATTTTAATTTATTTAAATTCAAACTAAATTAGATTCCAATTTTTTACGTCATCACATTTTTTCAACGGCCAAAAACAATAACCGATAAAAGGTTGATGGGCCCAGTTTTAACGTAACAAAGCCCACAACCACACATATAATTTTGGATTAACTGTGAGATAGACAACTATATATATTTGTTAGCTATATTTGTCAGCTGTCGGTTTAAATTATTATTAATGGTTTTAGAGTCAAACACTGAACGGTGTCCTCGTTGGAGAGGAAATAAAACTATGAGGCTACTGTAGTATTGGTTGAGCGTCAACCATTCTAAAGCCGTGATGTTGGTTGTTATCGTGTATGAAATGAATTAGTCTTTTATACTCTCAAATCCACACCAATTTAAAAATCATGGTCTCTATACACTCTCCGTTTTACTTTTGAGTGACTACATTTCTTGTTGTTGTACGCTTTCTCGCCTTCAATGGCATGGACCAACTTGTGTTTGTTACCCTCATCACTCCCCAGCTTCTTGCCCTTCTTACTTTATCCTTATTTTAGTTCCTCCCACTCCCACTTCCCTATCTTCGATTTCACCAGATTTTATTCGCTTGTTTCTTCATGTTCTTCATGTTCCTCGTTTTTTTTCTTCTGGGTTTTCTGTTTATTTGCTCCAAACCACGGATTTCGTTGGTTTCGAGTTGTAATCCTTAATGGGGCTTGGTTTCTCTGTTTCTCTCTGTCTCAGTTCATCTGGGTTTTGGTTGATTTTGATGAAACTCTGAAATTTGGTCGATTTTGACTTGAAATCGGTGCGGATTTGAGATTTTTTGCTGGGTTTCTTCGTTTTCTTCTCGTTTTTCTGTTTTGATTCATTTGCTGAAACTGAGAAACTCCATTGATTCTGAGTTGAACTCTGTTTCTTCTTCTTCTTCTGCGATTGGGGTCTGATTCAAATGCAGAAAAAAACTGAGAAACATGATGGATGTTGAGTTGAAATTAGTGTGGATTTGAGAATTTTTGCTTGGATTCTTCGTTTTCTTCTCGTTTTTTCTGTAATGGGTATTTCTGATTCATTTGCTGAAACTGAGAAACTCCATTGATTCTGAGTTGAACTCTGTTTCTTCTTGTTCTTCTGCGATTGGGTTCTGATTCAAATACAGAAAAAAACTGAGAAACTTGATGGATTTAGAATTGAAATTGGTGTAGATTTGAGAATTTTTTCTGGGTTTCTTCGTTTTCTTCTCGTTTTTCTGTAATGGATATTTCTGATTCAAATGCTGATAAGAACAGAGAAGCTTGATGGATTTTGAGTAGAAATCCTCTTGGGTTTAATCGAGCAAGTTTTCCCCTCTGTTCTTCAGTTCTGATAAAAGTTCTGCAGATTTTGAATTGAAATCATAGTGGGGGTTGATTCTCAGTTTCAATCCCAGCAAGTTTTCCCAAATCAATGGCCGGAATGTTGCCGGGAGTTGAATGCGCCAGAAGGCGGCGGTTCCACCAGAGCATAACCTCATCGGACTCGCCGTCCACGGCGGCGAAATTAGGATCCACAAGAAGGCCGTCGTTCTGTTTGTACACGAGCAACCGTGATTTTCACATCACTTCATCATCATCTTCTTCACAGGTATGAATGAATGAATGAAATCTAAGAATTTTTCTGTTTGTTTCCCGGGAAAATTCTGATGAATGTTGAACATAAAATTAAGCAACGGAGCTCATCCAATCAAGCTTACCAGAACGAGAAGCTTGGTGAAATTGCAAGAGAAGCTAAGGAACGCTTGGATGAGAGGTTAAGAACTCATAGAAAACCTGAAAATCCAAGGTAATTTCTTCTTACTTTTATTTTATGATCAAATTTGATCTTTCGAACTCTTAAAACTGTTAAGAACGAAGTCGAAACCGTTCAAATGAAAGGAACTAAATTTGTAATTTAACCTAAAATCAACGTTAAAATCGAAAATAATCGTACAGAAAAAAGAGTGGAGAAGGGTCGAAAGAAGAATCAATAACGAAGAAGAGGTTCACTTGGGGGAAGCTGATGAAATGGAAAGCCTCAGAGCAAGAAGAGTGCACCATTTGTTTGGAAGGGTTCAGAGCGGGCGAGCCACTGGTCCATCTTCCATGCGCCCACAAGTTCCACTCTGCGTGCTTGGTGCCTTGGCTCCAAGCCAATGCCCATTGCCCTTGTTGCAGGTTCCCGTTTCCCTCTTAATAACAAACTAATCACCGAGCTTGCGATTTTATATTGTTAGATGTACGAGAGAAGTGAAATAAGAAAGGATTTAGCCTCGACATTGCCGTCATGTGATCTTGTTTTCAAGACTTTGTTTGTTATATTATATAATCGAAGTTCGGTTTGTTGTCTTCAAGTTCACTTGAATCAAGCACATTGTGGGTTCGTTCTTAGATTCTGTCTATAATTTAAATATTTAATATGAAAGATGAAATTGCATTAAAAATTAATTGATTTCAATTATATATAAATATGGCAAAATCAAATTAAAATATTTAAATATAACAAAATTAAACAGAGAATAAAATATTGTGTTAACAAATTAAATAGAAAATGGAATAAAATCAGTTAGGTCTGATTGGGGTGATCAGCTTTACAGCAATTTAATTCATTTTATAATAAAAAATACAAACATGTAGAGCATTATTACACCACTTTAACAATTTTTTTAATTAGAAATAAATAAATAATTTTTCCTCCACTCTCACTTATTTAATTTTTTTATATTTAGTAAATAAGTTATTAATTTTTAAATAATATTTTATATACACGTTTAAAACAAAACTCAAAATTCAAATTTAAAAAATTGAAAAATTAGAAATCTATTAAATATTTTTAAAATTAAAGAATTATTAAATTCAAACTCGAAAGTCGAGTAATTAAATTTATTTTTGAGATATAATTTATTCAAATTTTTATTAAATAAAAAAATATTTTCAATTAAAAAAAAAAAACACGAATATGAATATATTTTCAAAATTTACAAAGTGAGTACTAATTTTATTGCCATGAATAATTTATATTTTTAATTAAAATGGGACTATTTCCATCTCTATGGGCCCTCCTTCTCTATCTATCTTTCCCAGATGGCCCAGCCCATTTTTTTCTTTCTTCAATTCGGCCCAGCCCAGCCCAGCGCAGACCAGCCCAGCCCAGCCCAGCCCAATTTATTTTATTTTATTTTATTTTTCAGACAAATAACTTCGAAATTGCTCGATAAACCCTCTCCCTCCCGTTTCAGTACCCTTCTTTCAGCATTCGGTCTACCGTACGCACCATAGTTGTTTTGGAGAAGCTTTCTCTGTCTTTGAGGTAAGTTTTACTGATGTTTTCCGGTTCTGAGTTGAATTTCTATTGATTCGTGGTAAGCATAGTTCGATTTGCACGAATCCAAACCTACTTCGCTTTATTTCTTCTTTTTGAGCTAATGGAATGAACTGGAAATTTTCTGAATACTGGGAGGATATGAGAGCCCATTTCACTCTGTCTTTCAGTGTTAGAAGAACAGATGTATTTCCCGTTCCTAATGTTTATTGATATAGTTGCATTTCCCGCTAATTTCATGGTTTTTTTTTTTTTTTTTTTAATTTTCTTAATGATGTAGTGTGGGTTTCAATTTTGGTGTCATTAGGAGGATTAGAGAGTTTATTGGGTGTATAGTTTGGAAATTAGTTTAGGGTTTAGGGTTTAGGTGACTGGAGAGAATAAAATGAAAGGGCTGGGAGAGAGTAGGAGAGAGAAGGAGAGAGTGCGGTGGAGGGAACGGGGAGTTTGGAGTACCTGCCACAACCCTTAAAAAGCCCTAATTCACTGTTCTTTACTGGAGTGGCTGATCTTTTAGTTTTGGCTTGATTGATAATACATTATGCAACTTTTCATCATATCAACGGAAAGTGTTTCTTGTATAAAAAAGTAAGGGAAGTTCTGTCTTTCTGCTTGTTGATTATTTCCCTCTCAAATGTATAAAAAAATAGGCATCAATCCCAGACTGTATTTAGTAACTACATTATCGAATTCCAAGCCTTTTTAGTTAAATAGATTGTATCATGAAGTTACTTTCTCATGTAATATTGCAGCTTTGAGAATACTCAGGATGGATGATAGCTTGTATGATGAATTTGGAAACTACATAGGGCCGGAAATTGATTCTGATAAGGATAGTGACATAGAAGATGAAGATGAAGACCTTATGGAGAAGCCTGACAATGATGAAGGTGCATCAGATGGTGAAGATGCAGGTGGTGCTACAAATGGTTGGATTACAACGTCTAATGACGTCGATATGGATAACCAGATTGTCCTTGCTGAGGACAAAAAGTATTATCCAACTGCAGAAGAGGTTTATGGTGATGATGTTGAAACATTGGTTATGGATGAAGATGAACTACCACTTGAGCAACCAATCATTAAGCCTGTTAGAAATATAAAGTTTGAGGTTGGGGTAAAAGATTCTAGCACTTACGTTTCAAACCAATTTCTGGTGGGTCTCATGTCCAATCCAACATTGGTTCGCAATGTTGCACTTGTAGGCCACTTGCATCATGGAAAGACAGTTTTCATGGATATGTTGGTTGAGCAAACACATCACATGTCAACATTTGATATTAAAGGTGAGAAACATCTGAGGTACACAGATACAAGGATTGACGAGCAGGAGAGAGGAATATCAATTAAGGCAGTTCCTATGTCACTAGTCCTCGAGGACGGCAATTCAAAATCATACCTTTGCAATATAATGGACACCCCTGGCCATACCAATTTTTCTGATGAAATGACTGCTGCTCTTAGACTGGCTGATGGTGCAGTGTTGATTGTCGATGCTGCTGAAGGAGTTATGGTAAGTAAATAAGTCCCGATCGTAGTTTTTTTTATTTACTTTTAGCTTTATATGCTGACTTTTAGATTTTTTTGCATAATCAGTAGTTGCGAGGGAATTAGCAAATTTCCCTCTTATTTTCTTAGTGGTTTAAGCATCATTTCATATCCCAATTTACTTTTACCTGTGGCTGGGGCACCTCATTTTAGCATTAATGGAGGAGGACTTAATGCTCTTTGCATAGGTTTAGGATTTCCGCAATCATTTTACTGCAATATTTAACCATATAAACAGTGTGGGTTGTTCGATATTCCTTGCATGTACTTCCTATTTATATTATGAAATTACTGATATTGTTGTCTTATGGAGAGAGCGCTGAGGATGGGATAATAGATTCATTAATGAGAATGTACTCTACAACCTACAGGTCAATACGGAGAGGGCTATGCGCCATGCAATTCAGGAGCGATTGCCCATTGTTGTTGTAATTAACAAGGTTAGCCTACTGGACTCCTTTTAAGTTCCTATTAGATTTTTGAAAGTTGGATCCCTTCAAACACCACATGTTTGTTTTATACTAATGCAGTATTTGTATCTAGGTTGACAAGCTGATTACAGAACTCAAATTGCCCCCAAGGGATGCATACTATAAATTAAGGCATACGTTAGAAGTTATTAATAACTATATATCTGCTGCCTCATCTACTGCTGGAAATGTCCAAGTCATTGACCCAGCAGCTGGAAACGTGTGTTTTGCTAGTGCTACTGCAGGATGGTCATTTACTTTGCAATCATTCGCAAAGTTATATGTCAAACTTCATGGAATCCCTTTTGATGCTGATAAGTTTGCATCGCGTCTTTGGGGAGACTACTATTTTCATTCTGATACCAGAGGATTCAAGAAAAAACCACCTGCAAGTGGTGGGGAAAGGTCATTTGTCCAATTTGTGCTAGAGCCACTATACAAAATATATAGTCAAGTCATTGGTGAACATAGGAAAAGTGTTGAGACTACTCTTTCAGAGCTTGGTGTTACTCTTAGCAATGCAGCTTACAAGTTGAATGTCAGGCCTTTGCTGAGACTGGCTTGTAGTTCAGTTTTTGGTGGAGCTTCAGGATTCACTGACATGCTTGTTCAGCACATACCTTCTCCCAGGGATTCTTCTTCTCGGAAGGTTGATCATATTTATACTGGGCCTAAAGACTCTGTGATATACAAAGCAATGAAGGAATGCGATCCTTCTGGGCCTTTAATGGTCAATGTCACCAAACTATATCCCAAGTCAGACTGCAGTGTCTTTGATGCATTTGGTAGGGTTTACAGTGGTAAGATTCAAACGGGGCAGACTGTTCGGGTATTGGGTGAAGGCTATTCACCAGAGGATGAGGAAGATATGACAGTGAAGGAAGTAACAAAATTATGGCTTTATCAAGCTCGAGACAGGATTCCCATTGCTGAGGCTCCTCCTGGATCTTGGGTTCTCATTGAGGGAGTGGATGCATCTATTATGAAAACTGCAACTCTGTCTAATGTAGATTACGATGAGGACGTTTACATATTCCGACCACTACAATTCAATACCCTTCCTGTGGTGAAAACAGCTACAGAGCCTCTAAATCCAAGTGAGTTACCAAAGATGGTAGAGGGTCTTCGGAAGATCAGCAAAAGTTATCCTCTGGCAATAACTAAAGTTGAGGAATCAGGTGAGCATACCATTTTAGGCACAGGAGAGCTGTACTTGGATTCAATTATGAAGGATCTTAGAGAGCTCTATTCGGAAGTAGAGGTTAAGGTATTCTTTTATTCAATTGTCCCTCTTCTTGTTCCCCCCCTTTTTTTTTTCTTTGTTCTTCTCTGATGGATATTCTCTGTAACCCATTATATAGGTAGCCGATCCGGTCGTCTCATTTTGTGAAACAGTTGTAGAGTCTTCTTCGATGAAATGTTTTGCTGAGACTCCTAACAAGAAGAATAAAATAACCATGGTAGGCAATTTTCAAAATTGGCTGTTTTTGTTTATTCGGGAGCTTTTAAATTCTTGAAATGTGATGTGGTACTTCAATTTTTTCTCTAGATCGCAGAGCCATTGGAGAGAGGACTTGCAGAAGACATTGAGAATAGTGTAGTAAGTCTTGATTGGTCAAGAAAGAAACTCGGGGATTTCTTCCAGACAAAATATGAGTGGGATTTGCTGGCTGCAAGGTCCATATGGGCATTTGGCCCAGATAAGCAGGTAACTTTTGTAGCTCGTAATCTCTTTACTCAAATATATATCCTCTAAATGTACACATAAGTTGAGGCTTCCTTGTCGAAGGGTAAAATTGAAACTGGTAATTTTTCACTGCAGATTGACTTTATTTGAAGTATAGTTTTTCATTAGACTTATCCTTCATTAGACATTAATTTTAGCATCTTCTATGATATAAAGTTTAAGAATTTGATAGGCAGCATGTGTTTGTACTTCATTTTTGTTCTTGATGTTTAAACTTTTAATAAACTTTCAGGGACCTAACATTCTATTAGATGATACGCTCTCTTCTGAAGTAGACAAGAATTTGCTCAATGCCGTCAAGGATTCCATTGTTCAAGGGTAAACTATCTTGATGTCTCTCTCTTTCTCTTTTCTGGGGGAGGAGGAGGGGGACCCAGGGGCTTAGCCCTTTTATTTATTTGTTTTTTTCAATTTTCTTGCTTTTTGCCCCTTTTCCCCATTGTAAACCGTTTACTTTAAACAGGTTTCAATGGGGGGCTAGAGAAGGACCACTTTGTGATGAACCCATTAGAAATGTAAAGTTCAAAATCGTTGATGCAAGAATTGCACCTGAGCCATTGCATCGTGGGTCTGGTCAGATCATTCCCACAGCTCGACGTGTGGCCTATTCATCTTTTCTTATGGCAACCCCACGACTTATGGAACCAGTATACTATGTTGAGGTAACACTTTCCTATTTTATACAGTCAATTTTTTTTTTTCGCTAACTCTTTAGTGGTGATGAGATTTCTAAATGTTCGGGATGAGGCTTTCTCAGGGTGTGTTTGGGGTGCTTTTGAGAGGTATTTTATTAAAACCACTCTCATAATTGCTTCAACAAAAAGTGCTTAATCAACCACTTTCTTGTTTGGAGAATTGGAGAGAGAGAATAAATATGTAAAGATATATTTCTAAGTGAAATTGTGTGGGTAATAAGAACTGCAAGAAAAATGTGTAAAAGGAAAGACTACTAAAAGAAAATATGCCCGAGAGAGAAGTTGGTGAGAAGTGCGGAGGGAAGTGAGGGAGAGTGTGTGGAGATTAGTGGTTAATTAGTAAAAGAAAGTTGAGGTTAGTTAGTAGTAGGTAAAATAAAGTAGAGGTTAATTAGTAAAAGAAATACAACTAAAAAAAAATATGCCCGAGAAAAATGTTGGTGAGAGAGAGCATGTGGAGAGTCGAGGTTAATTAGTTAAAAGGAAGCTGGTATTGTGAATAAATTGTCAGTAGAAAATACTTGATAAAATACAATACCAAGAGAATTATTCTACGAGACTGGTACACTGTGCCTAGCCAATTTACTTTTAGATTTAGGAGAGAGAAACTACAAATTATGATTCCACCATGCATCCAAGGGTTTGGGGGAGGGGAAGAGGAGCAACCACAATATGAATGGCCATAAAATAATTCTAGGTGTTATCCCTCATTTCACATTTGCCAAAGTCACTAAAAAAGAAGTAATATTGGTTTCTTTGGAAAATACTTTTGGTGTTTTTGACTTTTTTGAAGAGTGCTTCTAAGTTGAATCCAAATCTAAAGCATTTTGTCCCAGCATTACAACTCACCTATTGATGTTTTGAGTAATTTCCTTATTATTTCATTGCAGATACAAACACCAATTGATTGTGTCTCTGCAATCTATACTGTCCTGTCCCGAAGGCGTGGACATGTTACAGCTGATGTTGCTCAACCAGGGACTCCAGCTTACATCGTCAAGGTTTAATGACTAAACATTTCTTCCTCTTTAACTCAAATGTTTATGGATCATGATAATTACATTCAATATTATTGGATGTTTACCTGTCGACTGTAGTGGACTTGCTGCATTGAATCACTGAGTAGTGACAAACTGCTCTCTATAGTTGAGACACCCTTGTTCATTTCACTGTCATAGATTTTCGATCTGGTCAATGGGGTTTTATTTTCATGAGTAAGTTTATAGCATATGAAGGCATGATTGACTTAATTGTTTGTTTTACCTTTTACTGCTTTTCAGGCATTTTTACCTGTTATAGAATCTTTTGGCTTTGAAACGGACTTGCGGTATCACACACAAGGCCAAGCTTTTTGTCTCTCCGTGTTTGACCATTGGGCCATCGTTCCTGGTGATCCCCTTGATAAGAGCATTGTTTTGCGGCCTCTTGAGCCAGCACCAATACAACACCTTGCTCGTGAATTCATGGTGAAGACAAGGCGTAGAAAGGTTAGACCTTCTGCTAATTTTTGTTCACAATTTTTTCTCGCATACACAAGTGCTGTTGTATGCTATGCATGCATGGCTTTATATTGCTCTTTGCACACTAACCGAACTTCAAAACTTGAAATTCACACGTGTCTTCGTAATTATATGTTTTATTTCCCGAAACTGGTTTAATGCCTAAGAATTTTCTCTAACAATTGCCTAGAGATATCTTACATCGAAGAAGCTGCATGATTTAAAAAAGAATAATGTTGGCTGCATAGAGTCTTTAACATAAACAATCAACTTTATTGGATGTGTTGATGTTAAAGGTATACCCTACCTAGGATTTAATATCGTGTAAATTTTATTTTGACAACCAAATGTCTTAGGGTCAAATGTTTGTCTCGTGAGAATAGTTGAGCTGTGCATAAGTTGACCCAACCACTCGGGGATTAAAAAAAGAAAATAATACATTTGCTAATTTTTTTTCCTATAGCTTGAAGAAAATGAAAACTGAGAGTTCTTGCCTTAATATGTTAGCTGTGCTGGGATTTGCAGGGAATGAGCGAGGATGTGAGCATAAACAAGTTCTTCGACGAGGCCATGATGGTCGAGCTGGCTCAGCAAGCCGCCGATCTTCATCAACAAATGATATAATTGAAGCTCAGGTTGGTTGATACAAACCAACAAATATTGTACCAGTTGCAGACTTCATCCAAGCATGGTTTGACCTGTTTTGTTGGTGAAACCCAAGTGTTGTACCATAGTTTTTTCTCTTCACTTTCCCCCAACATCCTGCCTCGAGTCAACAACCATTATTCTCACAGGAGCGAGGCAGGCAGCCTGAGATTTATCGTTCTTATCTTCAGAGAAATGCCCTGGTGCTCACCTGTCTGCTAATTCTGAGGGACATAGAAGCTGAATATATATTTTAGCAATTTTTACTTGTGATGTTTAGAGTATGCCTTAACTATGTAATGTGAAACGAGGAAAGAAAATTTGGTTGCATTTACATGTTGAGATTACTTAGTGATATATTCATGTTTTGTAGGTATTAGACCAAATTAGAAATCCGATTTTCGATTCGGAGGGATCTCTTGAAATCCTATTTTGATTCTTAAAAGTGGTTTAATTTCGGTTTCTTTTTCGACTGCAATGAAATTGAATCCATGGTAGGATCATTATCGATAACGTGCTAAGCTCATTCTTAAAACTAGTTCATTTTGATTTCTATAATCCTTTTGCAGGTTCTTCCTTGGTGGTTTTTTTGGTAACCAGCAAAAGAAAACAAAGTAGAGACAAGATGCAGGGACATATAACCATCAATTTGGTAACAATCAAGAAAAGGAAGTGTAATTATACAGTTCCAAAATTTTTTGTTTAAGATCCTAATTTCCATTCTGTTTCATGAGGCATCACCCAAAATAAGCTCAATAAAATGACACAATGAAGAGCTGAAACTTTCTACCCCATGAAAGCTCATTGTGTACACAACAACAAACTCTAATCCATTGGTTTAGTGTCAAACCTCTGGCCAATTAACAACAAAGAATGTCTTAATTGTCTATCCTTCTAGATGAAACTTGAGGTTCTGAAGTGCCTCTGCAGATATGCTTCTTCTAAATCTTGGCCTCTGGAAAACTACAGGTGGTGGAGGCTCCAAGTGAAAGCTAACCAAAACTACTGTTAGATTGTCTGTTGCTCCTCTCTTTATGGCTTCCTCTACTATTTCCTTGCAGCAAACTTTTGCATCATTGTGATCTTGGAGCCTCCTCCGAGCAAAATCGACAGCGTTCTGGCTTGTGAAGACGTCCCATATTCCATCACTACCGATGATCAAGAACTCGTGCTCTTTTGTCAATGTCATTAATCTTAGTTCTGGTTCGGCACTTAATGGTCCACCTTTTTCACTTGTTTCCTTCATTCCTTCAAGATGCCAATCTCCTATAGCACGTGTAACCCCGAGCAGGCCGTTTAGATAATCGTCATCAATGAATCCACCCAAGGCCTCGACTCGCTTTCTTTCTTTTGTGCAGCATGGTCTGTGGTCTTTTGACATTTCTATTGCACGTCCTTGTCTTGACAGTACTGCTCGGCAATCGCCAGCGTTTGCTACGAGCAAAGACCTGTTTGAAATGATGACAAATATAAAAACCAGAAAACCAAAAGCTTTGTATCTCAGGAGACTGCCCAAAAAGACATTTGGCAAGAAAACTACGAGCTTCGCAAGTACCGAAAATCTAAATTCCGATGAAGCAAGTGATTACCTTCCGAATATCATTGCAGTGAGTGCAGTTGTGCCAGAAGACAGAGATGTTTCAAGAGTGCAAGATCTAGCAAAAGCTGCATCAGTCTCCATAAATGATCTTGTAACCACCTTTTCGAGCTCTAAAGGAAAGTCAGAATCTTCAACAATGACTCTCGGCAAGTGGTCACGAACAAATTGTGCGGCGCCTTTTCCTCCATGACCGTCGAATACCTATTTGTTCAAGCAAAGCCAATTATTTATGACAAGCTGAATATCAGAAGTTTCTACTCATATGGTTTTTAACAAAGCACAGAGCCTAGATCTAATATCTTGATATATTATTCAGTCTGAAATCCACTCTCAAGAGGGGCTTGATACAATGAACTCAGGTGCCAGCACCTTTTTTGGTACAAATACAAACCTTGCAGATAGGACTAGGTCTAAACAAATGTATATGTTTCTATATATGGCTAGAGATGAGCTACAGAAACTAGCTCTACCAATAGACCTGAGAGCTTGGTTGACTCCAATTACAGCAGCCATATTGAGTCTTGTTTAAAGTAGCATCCCATATCAGTTGGAGAAGGGAACGAGCGCTAGCGAGGACGCTGGGCCCTGAAGGGGAGCGAATTTTGAGATCCCACATTGGTTGAGGAGGAGAACGAAATATTCCTTATAAGGGTGTGGAAACCTCTCCCTTGCAGTTACACTATCTCTATTTACACCATCCATATACAATCTCAGCAATCTCAGGAATCTCAGGCCTTCCCTTACCCTATTCCTTACTGAACAATGGCAATAATACTATTGAACCCCACAAGCCAAATGCTTCCCTACCGGTGCAACTTGCATTGGCTAAAAGTAATTAACACATATATTCCTTGATCTGTTCCTTCTTCCTATGTCCAGCATATGTTGAACAGACCACGGCTTACCGATGCTACCCATCGAAACATCATGCCTTGTCCTCAAAGTGGAAAGTAGGGAATGACTGCTTGATTTCTTTTTTATTAAAAAGAAAGAAATTGTGAGATCCCACATCGTTGGGAGAGGAGAACGGAGCATTGCTTATAAGGGTGTTGAAATCTCTCCCTACCAGACGTGTTTTAAAACCTTGAGGAGAAGCACAGAAGGGAAAACCCAAAGAGAACAATATCTGCAAGCGGTGGGTTTGGGCTGTTACTAATGATATCAGAGAGCCAGACACCGGCTGGTGTGCCAACGAGAACGCTGGCCCCCAAGGGGGTGGATTGTGAGACCCCACACCGGTTGGAGAGGAGAACGAAACATTGCCTATAAGGGTTGAAAACCTCTCCCTACTAGACATGTTTTAAAACCTTCAGAAGAAGCTTGGAAGGGAAAGCCCAAAGAGAACATCTGCTAGTGGTGGGCTTGGGCTGTTACTAATGGTATCAGAGCCAGACACCGAGCAGTGTACTAACAAGGATACTGGCCCCCAAGGGAAGTGGACTGTGAGATCCCACGTCGGTTGGAGAGGAGAACAAGTATTGCTTATAAGGGTGTGGAAACCTCTCCCAACCATACGTGTTTTAGAACCTTGAGGGAAAGCCCGAAAGAGAAAGCCTAAAGAGGACAATATCTGCTAGCGGTGGGCTTGAGCTGTTACAAAAACACTCATTTCCTAAACTTTGTCCAAAATTTAACGTATATGGTTTTGGGTCTCAACTCTCAAGTGGTATTCTTGTGCAAAAAAATGTTGGAAGATTTGAAGTACGTTTAAACAATTGTTGTCAATTTGACGACCGTTAAGTGCTATATATGGAGTATTTGATGTTGATAAGATCCTATTGGACGTGGCCTCCACAACGGTGCCTTACGATACACCCCCACCTGATCAATAGCCTCCACCACGTTGCCTATTTGCATCTCACCCAGGGATGGACAGTCTCTACCGTATAAAGCTCAAAAGTGCATGGCTCAGGTAGATTTCTGGTTGGACATGTACGCTTTTAGACATCTTGTTAGATTCTCACACAATATAGGCCTGCAACTACTCGATGCAAGTCTTAAGCACCCTAGCTCGTCACACACACTCAACTTGTAACGGCCCTGATCCACCGCTAGCAGATATTGCCCTCTTTGGGCTTTCCCTTTCGAGCTTCACCTCAAGACTTTAAAACGCGTATGCTAGGGGAAGGTTTTCACATCCTTATAAAGGGTGTTTTGTTCTCCTCCCCAACCAATGTGGCTCAGATACCACTAAAAAAACATGGTCTAACTAAATGCAGTTTGTTTTATGGTTAAGAGGAGAACTATAACAGCCAAATCCCACCGCTAGCAGATATTGTCCTCTTTGGGCTTTCCCTTTCGGGCTTCCCTTCAAGGTTTTTAAAACGCGTCTGTTAGGGAGAGGTTTCCACACACTTATAAAGAATGCTTCGTTCCCCTCTCCAACCGATGTGGGCATAATCCACACCCCTTCGAGACCCAGCGTCCTCACTAGCACTCGTTCCTCTTTCCAATTGATGTGAGATCTCACAATCCACCCCTTTCAGGGCCCAGCGTCCTCGCTGGCACATCGCCCAGTGTTTGACTATGATCCCATTTGTAAGAGACCAAGCCCCTAGCGGTGGGCTTGGGCTATTACAAGAACGGTCAAAACAAGCTCTACGAAGAAATCCAAAGATTATGATTCCTCCCTAGTATCCAACAAAAAAATCTGGCATAGATTCAAATTTCTCCTTATTTAGATCATTCACGAACATTCTCAACCAACTCCTATGCTCAAATCCTAGCTGAACTAATGACAAAAGGCTGTTATATCCATGGATAGAATTAAAGTTCAGATTCTGTCAGTTTCTCATCTCAAATGAGAATTATTCACTAGAAATCACAGAGGAAACTCTCAAATCAGAGTATAAACCTCAGGAAATAACAGTTCTACTCTGCTCTAACACAATAGTTCATTTAATCTCAACTGTAACTGCAGTACACAAAATATATACTTGAACTTACCCCGTAGAAGGAGACAGCTTCCTCGTTGAGAAAACTACAGCCGAACTTCTTAGCCATGTCATGAATGCATACATGAGTGTCCTCCATATAAGGACGCTTTCCGATATCAGACCATTCTCCTGATCTAAGCGCCGGAACAAAAGTAGATGGGTTGTCTTTCCGATCTATAAATGCAGCATCCTCGGAAATGCTTTCTAGCTACATAAACCAAAAGAAAGGAAAAATCAACAAGTTGGGAGTTACGTAAAGTCAATACATAAATTTGAAGAAACTAGAAGGACATATTTAGTTCGACAGTCGGATGAATCATTCCCACTCTCTACAAGAACAATTCTTCCACACAACCACATCAACTGAACATAAAAAACGAAAGCTCTTCAAGAAGCCAGATTAACAACTAATGAAGAACCAAAGCGAACAACAGACGTGATTTTCGAAAAATCTATCGGTTCAGATCAATCAAGCCATACAAGTATTCAATTTCAGGGAAGTTTTAGTCAGTCTGGATCCATATCAACTAACAAGACTTAACATTCTAGAGTTAGCCTTCGTTCATATAAGGGAGACCACAGGCAATCCAACTGCTCAAAGGTGCTATCGGTTGGTGTAGTCTACCTTTAAATACGGCACGTAAATCTCAATGGATTACAAGACAAACGAACTCGTAGTCAAAGTTGCAGAAAAAAATTCAACAAACAGTTCAACAAAAAGATCCTACTACCATGAAGTAGTAATCATGAATAGAACAGTTCTTATTGGTTTTT
Source organism: Cucurbita pepo subsp. pepo (assembly GCF_057944985.1). NCBI lineage: Eukaryota > Viridiplantae > Streptophyta > Magnoliopsida > Cucurbitales > Cucurbitaceae > Cucurbita > Cucurbita pepo. Next base: position 16,302,008 of record NC_141808.1, on the reverse strand, counting down.
CTCCCCTTGTCCTTTTCTTTTGGTCCATCTCCAGGGACCATAAATTAAAGTAAAAATTGTACAAGCTACGCAAACAAGAACCCTTTTTCTAGACTACGAAAACCACAATTAAAACATAAAAGGACCAAAGTATCAGAATCTTTTAAGAAGCACATTAACGACAAAAAGTAGCTGTTCCTGAAACTCAAGTACTTTCAAATCAATTACAGTGAAGGGGAAAAAACTAAACTATATTTGAATATTAACAAACAGATTTGGAATTAGCAAATCCGGGTAGAACCAGAAAAGAAACCACTAGATCAAATTAACACAGAGCTGAATTTAAACCCACCAGCAGTTCATACGCACCCCCAAACACACAGAAAAAAGGGGGAAAAAAGTGTCCAAACACATGGATTATCAGCTACATTCAGTTAAGAACCAAATTCATGGTACCCATCAGAGAATTCGATAAAAGAAGAACAACAGAACAAATTTATCGCAAATGTAATCAAAGATCCAACAAGAAAGAGGAAAACCCAGTACGAATCTAACAGAAATCCACCAGGAAAGAAGAGAAAAAAAAACCCTAGAAATTGAGAGAGAAGGAAGCGAAATTCATACAGGAAAAGAATTCCCAGAGCGGGTTCGATCGCTAGTTCCAATGAGAGCAGGCTGCTTATCAGGATTCCCCATCTGATTCTGCAAAAAATCACAATGCAACGGCCAAGGCATGGTATTATTAACCCCAGAATTTGGCCTCTCAGTCCCAACCTGCTCTGCATCCGTCACACACATGACGATAAAAAAGAAGAAAAATAAAAAAGTTGTAAGAACTTTGGTGGTTCAGTTTGTGTTCAACTTGCAGTGGGTGGGAATCCAAAGTAACAGAAGAAAGCACAAAGGTAGAGAGAGAAAGAGAGAAAACAGAGCAAAATAATGGAGAGGTTGAACAAGATTCTCAGAATATGTACTCACAAATTCAGAAACCAAAATCAAAAACGAAAAGAAAAAGGGGAAAACCTCTGTTTTTGAGGAACATAAACACTCACAAACAACAAAAACAAACAAAAACAGAAAAATGGAAGAAATATGGAGCGTTGAGTCAACAAGAACTTTCCGGATTTCTTTTAATTATTTTTTATTTTATATATATATATATATATATATATATATATATATATATATATATATAATATTGTACTTTTTTTTAAATTTATTATTGAAATATTGTGTTGAGATGAGAATGCATTAATTAATTAATAAATAAGTTTTCCATTTTTATCATAAATGATATGTTTTAAATTATTAATTTAGTTTTTAATTTAATAATTTCATAACTATATATATTTTTTAAATTTTAATTTCTTTTTAATTTTATTTATTAATACAAAAATTAGGAAGTGGTTGTCAACGACGACTTACGGATGGTGCCTAATCTTGCTCTTTTGGTTGCTTTACGGGTTCTTTAGGGTATAACTAATGTTCATGCTCTCTGTGTCCCCACGAGCATATGATGATGAGGGGTTAGCCTCATTGTGAGCTTGAGATGAAGGATCAACATGAAAAACATAATATTGTGATCCATTGAGTTTGAGTAATAGGAGACATGTATCCAACGTTGCTCTTTTGGTTCGTTTACGGGTTCTTTAGGGTATAACCAATGTTCATGCTCTCTGTGTCCCCACGAGCATATGATGATGAGGGTCAGCCTCACTGTGAGCTTGAGATGAGGGATCGACACGAGAAACATAATATTGTGATCCATTGAGTTTGAGTAATAGGAGACATGTATCCAACGTTGTGATGAACTTCATCAGATATAAATAGGTGCAGTATCTTCTGGAATTTTCTCTCCCTGAGCACGTACTAAGGTTTTTATATATGAACACGTAATTTGTATACTAACCTCTATGTACATCAATTGTAGCACTAACTACCACAAAGTATCGTCGTAAACTCCATCGCACTATATAAAGTGCAAGCTCGACGAACGAATCCATTTGGAAGATGCCATTAAACATTATAAAAATTAGTGAGCGTATTTACTGAATGCAAGAATATCGATTCATAACCTACAAATCATCGAAAACAACGATAATACAAGATCAAATCTGAGTATAGTTTCAAATAAAGTTTCTAACGAGAATTTTAGGACACGTGTGATTATACTTAGTTACATATGGTGAGTTATTAAATATTTGAGCTGCATGCTTCACATTTCTTGAATAATTAATGGGCAAAGAAAAAGTTAGAGAGATGATAATTTTTTATTTTTAAATATTTTATTTTTTATTTTTAAATAAAAAGAATTCAATATTAAATATTAATAAAGATATTGATGTAGGGACAATAAATAGGCATCTATGGGGATACCTACATTTACCTTTACCTTTCTCGATTTATATATTCCGAGTAATATCGATCGTCAAAAAGTATTATTCGGGTAAATTATAATTTTTTTTTTTTTAAATTGTGAATTTTGTCACATGTTTAAATAGGTGCATTATTACGATGTTTCAAAACGGAGTAAAAACTCATTAGAATGTTGGATAATAAATTGAGACTTTGAACGATACGATTATATATGAGATTCCAGGGGAACGAAGTACTTCTTATAAGGGTGTGGAAACCTCTCCCCAATAGATGCGTTTCAAAATTGTGATAGGTAATGGGCCAAAGTGGACAATATCTACTAGCGATGGGCTTGGGCTATTACAAATGGTATCAGAGCCAGATATCGAGCGATGTGTTGTTGGCACTCAAGGGGGGCGGATTGTGAGATCTTACATTGATGGGAGAGGGGAACAGTCTTATAAGAATGTGGAAACTTCTACCTAACAAACGTGTTTCTAAACCGTGAAATTAACGACTATACGTAATATTTGAGTCGTTACATGGTAACTCGAGAGGAAAATTGAACCTTACTCCACTAATCTATGACCTAATTTTCACCCAAAGCTCTAATGAGCTTGTACTCGAAGAGTGGTATCCTTCAAGAATAATATTGCATCAGTAATTTTTATAATTTAGTCAATATAAACCTTTTTTTTTTCGGTGGAAAATTCAACCCTCGATCTTTAAACTGGTAATTAATAATTTTTTTCGTGAGAAATTTTAACTCAAAATTATAAATTTATAATGATTTAGGGACCAAAAACTAAATTTATATTTTACTATTAAAAAAAATAATAATAAAAAACTTTTAAAAAGTAACCCATCACTTTAATAAAATTAAAGTAGATATTAAATATATTAAATATAAATAAAATTATTAAATTGAAAGGTCAAATATTCATAAATTTTGATTCTGTTCACACTACCATTTTGTCATTATATGGCCACGCAACACAATCACTAACCTCAAATTTTATTTTATTATATTTATTATTATTATTATTTTAATTTATTTTTATTTTTGCATGTTCGAGTCTTATTTATTTATTTTTTTCTCAAGCTCCCAAAAAAGGGACAAAATTGCCTAATAAGCCAAAGAACAATTTGTGGGCTTCCCAAAAAAGTTCGAACTATATTAGTTAATTAATAATAATATTATTGTATGATTTCTTTTTTAAATTATTAGTTAAGTCGGTCGGATTTAAATTAACAAAACATTATAGAAAAATGCCGAGTAAAATAGATATCAGTGACTTCTCATATAACCCGATGACTTAAACAATCCGAACTACCCAACCCAAACCATATGAGCCGGTGCACATAAACTCCTCACACAACGAGTGAAGAAAAAAATGTGTAGATAGCCTATGATCAAAATGGTGCTACCCAACGGAGCCTAAAAAGGTAGGATCTGAAGGTTCAATCTATCAAAGCATACAAGGATTGACATTGACAGAAAGAGGCAAAGTCGAGAAAGCAAGAGTATACGGTACGAGATTTGGTAGTGATCTACGTTCATTGTTCTATGTTCGGGGTCTGATAGTTCCCCCAATATTATAAGTAGCAATCACATGGAATGAGTTAAATAAGCAGGAAGACAAGAGATAGGGACGTTTAGAAAGGCATTGATGATTAAAAGAATCTAAATCCACAGCCACATGGAGCATATGAATGGGCTACAAAACCAGAACAAAGCTTAAAGGGAATACCAGGATTCCTGCCTTGGCTTGGAGGAGGATGCCAACCCCAACAAATCCTTTTCTATGGACAAACCAACCTTGGAAAGATGCCTTATTTTGTTGCATCTCTAATCCAACAATGGCCAACTTTTTATAGGGTAATGCCAACAAAGTAGAGCCCCACCAAACAAGTGGCGGACCCTATTGGAACCTAAGACAGCTAAGTTTAACGTGGAAAGCTAGATCTATTTTCCAAATCAAGACGCTACAAGGATCTTTCGATTATGATCATGTTCACGGGACGGCAAGAACAGGGAAGCCTTCCCTATCTCCATCTCCGCCACTTATGACAAGAAGTTGGTACCTTCAAAACCTCAAATTTTCCAAAAACAAGACAAGAAATCTCAACAAATAGAACACAACTCATAGTATTATTTACGTCGCTCTTATTAACCATTGGGTCACAACCCGTGGTTTCGAACACGGAGGTAAACCTAATAAACACCGCCGAGCATCTAAGCATGTTAAACAAGTCACAAACAAAGAATTCATAATCTTCTGGCATTTAGAGTTCAAACCAAAACATATGTATACCCAGATGAGATCATGGATAGCAAAGGCAAAATGTAATAAATGATGCAATTCTATTGTGCAATTACTCTTTTACTCTTCCATATAGATATTGTTGCAACCTGAAAAGGCCAAATGCAAAGGGAAAAATGAGTGTTGGCGCACCACCATGCAATCTCAGAGTTCCAAGAAGCATTCAAATCAATGTAGAATCAGCTAAAAGCACAAACTTGAGTTTGATCTAATAGTTTTAAGGGCCATTCACATATATGGGATCACTGTAAATTCGAAAAATGCTTTCATTTTACTTCTTTTCCATTTTGGGTCCAGACGCTGGGCAAAGGGGTAAAATAGTAATGTCACACGATATCGTACAAGGTGATGGGGAGGGCGAGGCTAGGGGAGGGCGGGGAATTGCAAAGAAGAGAATGAAAAATAGTACACTTAATTCGCAGAGGCTGTGGCGCTCCTCGCAATTTGTGAAGGGAATTCCACAATTGATTCGGTTTTGTGATAACGTTCCCAGAAGTTCGAAGGTGCAACTTCAGATTAAGATCCCGGAATCTCTGGTCGCCTTTTCTTGGATCAATCTTTCTGCAATAAAGAAACGTAGAAAGGGATAACTCTGCTTAGCATTACTGGTATCATATTCAAAATCCATTCATTAATGTTCCATTGACTAGCAATGTAATAGCCCAAGCCCACCGCTAGCAGATATTGTCCTGTTTGCGCTTTCCCTTTCGGGCTTCCTAACGCATCCGTTAGGGAGAGGTTTCCACACCCTTATAAAGAATGCTCTGTTCCCCTCTCCAACCAATGTGGGATCTTACAAGCAATTCTATCATAGACACAACAGTCGAACACTACATAAAAGCCCCACTTCAGTGAATCTATCTGTTCATACTTGCTTTTGCAAGTACAATAGACATAACATGCATTTAGAGTCAAATTAAAACAACATTATCTGGTGATATGCACGCGTGGAATGATTAAAGAAATCGATAATTTCACAGCAAGAGCACCTTTTGACGTTTGGTACTTGGAGCATCAGATTCAGCATCAGTACGTCTGCGTGACGTCTCAGCATCCCCATTTGATGAAGCCTGAAAAAACCCATTTTTTAAATCTTTGTGGTAAAAAAAAGTGCATATGAAGATGCAAGATGGAAATTCAAACATGTATCATTTTTAAGTTTGCATGGAATCATGATTTGCAACAGATAAAACCCCTTTTTGTTCTAAATTAGCAGAGCAATGAGAAGATCAGAAGCAATTTGATCAGAATCGATTACTTGTGCAGAAGAATCTGAGACATTCCGATTCTCGGAGGCATTTGCCTCTACTGAAGGCATATCTGGATCGTTGCCTCGTTGAGATGTGAATGGCATGATTTGGTGAAATATGTTGGACAAAAACATTCCCTCATCAGTAGTTCTTGGGTCTGATTCTTGTACATTTGAGACAGAACTTGATGCCACCATGGAATGATGAGCAGGAACAGAACCACTAATCTCCTGGAAACTGGCATCTTCAATGTTGATTTCACCACCGGGAAAGAGAGTCCGAAGAAACTGGACAACATTGCTAGGAACTTGTCGTTCGGATTCTAGGTTACCTTGGGCCCTAGCTGTAAAAAATATGTAGATGTCAATACCATGTGCATTAGATAAAACCTGCTGCTTTGATTGGTTGAAGGCCTAATATTGTGGAACATTATGAGTAGAATAATGAAGGGGAAGCATAAGAATATGAAGCAAAAAGGATAATAAACGACAAGATCAAAGAACACGTCAAAAGGATGCTGTTTTTCCATGCAGACATGGTTTCTTTCCTTCGATATAACCCAAAAAAAGGCACGAGATATGCATTCCACAAAAGAGCCTTAGCCTTCTTGACAGGGTAGCCCAGGAGAATAGAGCTAAGGTGAGCAGGCGACATCTCTTGGAAAAGCCAAAGAACAACCAAATGCACCATATATTTTACTCTTTACGGGCTAAAGAACAATGGAGGAAAAGGTGATTCTGTGATTCGACATTGGTCTTGCACATAATACACCACCTAGGGGATATGGCCAGATTCTGCTTTCTTTTTTGGAGATCAGCTTTGGTATTAATGGCGTTGTGAGCCAATTCCCACGGGAAAATTTTGATCTTCTTTGGGTATTTATCTCTCGAAATACCTCTAGCCAAAGATGTCACCAAACGATTGCTGTGATCACCCATATTGGCTAAAAGAGATTTTGTAGAAAAGTGACCAACAGGATTAAGACGCCACTTCCATGCATACTCCAGTTAGGAGAGGGTGATCGAGCCAAGACCATGCTAAGTTCAGCTCATTCTGAAGCCTCGCCACCTTTCAAATTTCACACAAGTTTAAGGTCCCAAAAGCTGAAATGATCGTGTTCCAAATCTCCTTCATAGAGGCTGTTTTCAGGTTAGAAAGGCTCTCTTGATCAGTAGGACAAAGGGGCTTGAAGGAGATCGAAAGAGTGGGAGATCGATTGTTAGAAAGTTGGGAGATCGAAAGTGTGGCTTGAAGGAGAATGAACCTACCCCCATTGGATGAGAATACGGATTCCCAAGCCAATAATCTTCCTTCAATTTTTTCAATGATCAGTGCCCAAAAAGAGATGGTTTTTGGAAAACCAAGTAAGAATAAAAAGCTATCAAAGGGGGACCTAAAAGAATTAACTCGGATGTCTAGCCCCTTAAACAGTAAGTTTACCAGTGACTATACAAACGTATACTCGAGTTGAAGGTTGTGGCACCTGATGATCCTAGCAATTATACAAAAGCTACAAGTAGTTACACAAAAGCTAGAGTTTTGCATGCAAATGGCAGCAGCATTAATAAGAACTACCAAAACCCAAACAGATGTATCAATGGATTGAAGAACAAGAAATTCACAGTTTCAATATTAAATAAACCTCAAGGATAATAACATTACCATCTCTCGCAGCCTCTTCTGCATTCAGCTGTTCCACAACAGATTCAAGAGTTGTATGCTGTTCATTCTGGAGGCCGGTAGATTGACGCGCTGATGAAGCTTGACTTCCTCGCTCGCCCCTTGCAATTCCTGAAGCAGGGTGAGGAAATCTTCCAAGAACAGGATAGTATAACCCAATTGAATTACCAGAAGAATTTGAAGATAAGCGGCTAAAGGGTCCGGGTAATGCTGCAACCATGGTCCTAAGTGGCACAATTCGCACTCCAGATTCTCCACCCACACTTGGGCCCTCTACAATCCTAGTGGTTGCTTGATTGGTGGGATTTTCACCCACATCTCTGCCTGCTTCTTGTTGCCCTGAAGGCTGCTGAGCTCCACTGCGTTCCTCTGGATTGCTATTTGGTGCCGTAGTTGGTGAACCTTGAAATTAGTGGAAGTAAATATGATTACTCAAGACATCCAACATACAAAGAATAGTTAAGAAAACGCTACATTTGCAAGTTACCTCTTCGAATTTGTATGTCAATACGCCTTGGAAGAAATCCAGAACCAAGACCATGTATTAGTGCAGGGCTAGGCTGCATGGCTCCCATGGGAACTGGACCTAAGCTTGGATTTTGTTGAAAGGGGAGAGGCTGTTTATAGAACTTATTATTAGCAGAAGAAGATATAAACTCGACCTTGACAAATAGTCAAACTCCAGCAAGGTTCGAAAAAACTACCTGAACCATTATAGGATTAGGACCAGTTTGGGAAATGAAAACTGCAGGTCCAGCATTAACAACAGCTTCGGACTGCACATCGAACATCAAATTGAAAACATGCACAGAAGGTTAAGTTACCATCCAGAAAATGAAACAGACAGAGAGAAATGAAGAAACCATTTAAATTAAAAGGAAAGCCATTATGAAAGAAAAACATACAGGATTTTGGCCCATTCGCAATGTCATCATAGTGCGACCAAGTTCGAGGAGATATGCACCTAGGTTATTAAATAGAACTCCGCTTCTCCAGGCAGAAGACTGAGTGTTCATCCTTGATGTAGGATCGGTAACATTCCTATGATTCTCCAGTTGTCTTCCGAGTTGCTACCAGCAAATAAGCATAAAACATTAAAAATATGTTAACTTCTTAATCGACATAAGGCTCATAAAACGAAATCTAGTTCCTTAAGAAAAGTAATATTGATCCATCTGCATTCACCAATTAGTTCACGAGTTGAAAGGAAACGTATGATAAATTAAGGACTAATCATCAAACCCTTGACAGAAGAAAGACCAAAAGTTTAAAGTAATTGTGAGTATTAGATGGTCTAGAACGCACGAGTAGGCACTCTGAGACTTCCCCTGTAAGCATCTGTCTAGTAGAAAACATGACTTCAGCCAACGATGCAGGAGTAGGGAAACTTTCATGGGTGGTGCTTGGACGAGTTGAGGAATTAGAGCTACTTTCCTCAGCTCCATGAGTATTAGCTTCTTGACCATTATTTCCTCCAACTCTGCCTGCTAACCATTTCATGATAAACAAATATTTATTACACACTAGGAGACTTGCCATACGATGACAAAATTTTGTCTAATGGAACTGAACATACCGATATTTTCAAAATCACGCCTCATATTAGTGAGGTAGTGAGACAAAGTTGCCAAAGAATCAGGAATTACCTGCAAACACCAAGAATTACTACCATTCGTTTCAACCAGATGAATTTCCGAAAGAGAAAAACCAACTCATGAAGGGAAGAAATAAAGTATAAGTAGTCTATGCTTGCTTGTTTTCAAAGGCTCGTTCTGTTTTTAAAAGTCGAAATGCTAATAGGAGTTCAAAAAAAAAAAAACAGCCAATATAGTATCACTGCTCATCTATCCTTTTACTTGGTAAATTAAGGGTAAACCTTGAAAACAAGATTTTCATTAATAGAATCACATAAAGCACAAACAATAATCAGAGAATCCTAGATATATTGACTTTTTTTAAAATACATAACGTAAATATTAAGCTGAAAAAAGACTCGAGTTCCTAAGAATTCCAAGTCTTAACTTACAGGAGGAGGAAACGATCCTAACGAAGGGATCGATGGATGTCCAGATGTGCCATGAAACCTATCAGATAGTGGCCTTGAGCCATTGTCACCAGATTGATGCTGGTTCAAATCTATCATCCCAGCTGCAATCACCCGCTCTCCAGATCTTTGTTGGTCAATTTCCTTCAGTCACAACTCATTTTAGCACGATAGAATTGTGCACACAATGACACAAGATGAACCGACACAAATAGAGGAAACTAGAGTTCAGAAATGAAAGTTTACCCTGACGACATCCATCACTTCACTGCCGGTTACAGAAGTTGAAAGTCCAATTGAACTTAGAACGGCGGAAACAATCTGTGCAGAAAAAACATAGTGTTTAGTTACACACCCTAAAACAGACTACACCAAGAACCTGAAAGCACTTCATCCTCCAAGTCATAGACTGACCCTGTTGATTTCCGGGGGTACACCATCCCCTTGAACAGGCATACTAAAAGTTTCAATCACCACACCAGGAGCCACCCGACTCGTACTCGAATTTGGATCAGTCTCTGCAAACAATTTTCAGTAATAAAAATTTAGTCGACGCAGCAATGGTAGACATGATTTAAGCGGAGAAGCAAAATATGAAATTCCATTATTTCATCTGAATTTATCTGGCTGCAATATGATACCCAAATATGATTAAAATTGTTGCGAACGGTACATGGTAGAGCAACACTAAAAAATTAGGAAATAGGATGTCCCTACTACCCTCGTTTTCTGATTGAAAGTTCGCAGGTCTTATCCACAAATCAAGAAGAAAACTTTGTATCGATCTATGAAAAGTAGAGATACAGGGGGATACAACCGAAAGAGCATACAAAAAGGTATACCAAGTAGAAGCCGAAGGCTTGGGCTACAATTTCCCCCGATCTCAAAATTCATCGTTGAAAATTCTTTAGTTCCATCCAAACAAAATATTTCAAAGAATGACTTTAGACTACATTGGTCCATAAGGTAGTTGCCTCGGTCTTTAAATTATGTTGTATGCTGATTCGAGGACACGGCCATAGGTGTTTCTTTTCCATAGTAAGCTAATTCCTACCGTTCTTTTCTTCTTTCCTTCCACATCACTTCCGGATATTAACACTCATTTTTTTCTAGCATTAGTGATAATGCTGAGATTTCATACTTGGCATCCCTTGCAACTTAAGAATTATGCGGTTATGCCTAGATATATGCCTTATGAAGGTAGCAGAATTTACTTTCAAGGCTTTATAAAAAAAAAGGACTGAAGGCAACCTTGAGAAATACTTATATAAGAGTACTGATGCATGAAAACAAACTGAACCTGGCCGATTGGACAAAGTCTCTGATGGTGGAAGAGGCTGCCTGACAACCAAATGCAAGGTGTGACCGTCTTCAACATCTAACTCCCATTAAAGAATAACGAGCATATATTTCCAACTAAAAGATCATGTGATCACAAGATACATAATACTGAATGATTTGCAGTAAGCATGAAAATCCACACTACACAAGTTTTTTTTTTTTTTTTTTTTTAATGAATGACCGAGTTTTCATTGAAAATAAATGAAAGAATACATGGGCAGGCAAAGAAGGAAACCCAGGAAGGCAAGCTACAAAAGGGGCCTCAATCACGAGAAATAAGACCTAACGGATAATTACAAGGTAACAGAAACCCATAAAAACACATGATCTAACTTGGGACAAAACCTCACTTGAAGATCTCTCGGGCGGTTGAAAAATTATATTGTTCCTCTCACCATAAAGACCCACAAAATTCTATTGTTCCTCTCACAAGAAGATTAATCCAAAACCACATATACAACACAAGCAACGTCCAAGCATCCTATATAACGTCACCAAAAAAGAAAAAAGGATGAACTTAGTTCCTTTGTTTATCAGAGATTCATGATACTTGTGAGCTTAGTACTTCAAGGGTATCAATCAATGTTCGGTGAAAAATAAAGAAATATAGTAAAATTATATAAGGATACGATAGGCAGACAAGAGCTGATCATCCTTCAGAACTTTTCCTCGACATATAAGACGTTGTTGTTCTGACAACACACCAGTTACAGAAGCAATTTGTTCTTTCAAAGCAGGGACTGGCATCTATACAAGTTCACAAAAATTAATGCAATAGAGTATTTCGAAGTAATAACGCTTCATTGAAGCTACAAAACTTGAATAAAATTTAAGTACACATTTAACTAATCAGATTTCTAACAAAGCGTCATCTTGAGTTGATTGATGATCCAAGAGAAAGTGAAGATATTAACCTGTTTATCCACTCTGAGAGTATAGGTTTGAGAATCTAAAGTTTTTAACTTAATCTCAATAGTGGTTTCAGACCCATCAGCCTCACCACAGCTGGTAGTTTCGTCGATAAAATTGCTTCCCATACTCTGAAAATCAAAGAAAAAGGAGTAAGAAACTCTCACCTTATTCCTTAAAACTAACAAAATGAGCCAAAAGCTTGCAATGCTTGACATTTAGTGGCATGATTGTACCCAACACCTTAATTGCTATCCCTGACTAGAGGAATTAAGCAAGCAAACTGTATTGAACTTATTGAGGACATGCATGAAGCATATACACATGGTCGAAAATTTTAACTAAGGACTTAACTACAATCATCTTTTTGGTGTAAAACGTGAAATTAACTTCTTGGACAACATAAGTGAGAAACTCTTTCAATATCCATCATCCAATGAAAACGATCAAACATTGAAACCAAACAAGAAATCATATGAAATTGGGGAAACGAAAACGCAATCAAATCCATAAGATAATTCAGTATCTCCACATGAACTGTCTAAGAATCAAAACCCAGAAGAGGAAAATGAAATCAAGCCAATCCCAGAATCAAAACAACAAGATCAAGAATCCAGATTCCAGATTCACCGCAGCAAGAATACAGAAAACTGATGATGACCCAAAATTCATACTGGGAAAAAGAAGAAACACAAAAAAAAGAAACCCTGATGAGCGAAAATATGGATGAATCAGATGAACACAGAGTGAAAACAGGGATAATAATCAATACCCTTGTGAAGAAACGAAGCACAGTGACGCCTGAACAGGAAAAAGGGTATGTAGAGAGAGAAAGAGATGATTAAGAGAGAGGATTTTGGTGGTTCCTCTGTGGAGGGGGCGGAGAAAGAAAAGAACTTTAAAGCAATAAAAGGGAAAAAGGTTGGAGAAATCTTACAGTGACGGTGGTGGGTGGTGGCGGTGGTGGTGGTGGTGGTAATTCTGAAGGGGCGGTGAGACCCTGTGAGGGAGAGAGGAGGGAAGATGGGGCGGCCCTCGAGAGCTTTGTACTAGCTGAATTTTACAGCTAGTGACTGAATTTTTCACGGCTTGCAAAAGAAACTGATTTTCTTTTTTTTTTACCTTCCGGTGCAAATTAGGGTAATTTTTTTTTTTTAAATTAAATTTATAAACAATATTCTCATATTAAAAAAAATTTAATCCATATTTTCAAAAATTAAGATCACACTAATATCTTAAAAATTAGGTTAGATTTTTTTCGATTTGAATTGAGTTGAATTTTTAGATAACCGATGATTCGGGTCTGTTCACGAGTTGACACAGTGTTTATTCTTAGACTGAGAATCATTATTTAAAATTTTAAAATAAATAAATTTGTTAAGAACTTAAAAAATAATTTTTAAAAATAAAAGTTATAAGCTAAAAAGTTATCAGCCGAATTTATTTATTGGTTTATTTGCGACCTTTTATGGTATAAAGAAAGGATTCGATTTGTTCATTAATAATTTAGAGCGAAGACATTTGTTACAACCCGTTGCCAAATAGAGACTAAAGTTAATTGTATCTTCTCGGTTCAACCTCATCTTTTGTCCGTGATATAATACTTTTGATAATGAAATTAATAAATAAATAATTTTTTTATCATATTGGGCATCTTTCAATTTCATTGAATTGGGCCGTAAATTTAGATCTTACTATCTTACTCGTTGGTTGGAACGAGAACTAAATAAAATCTTCAAAAATTCACAAATTTTAAAAAATAAAATTAAAATAGGAACAAAATGAGGCGAACACGATCCAGTTTCTTATGGAAAATCACTTACTTTATCCTAATAAAAATAAACGAGAGGCGAGGATGGAGAAAGCTTTCTCATCCCGCCTCACTTTGTGGATATCTCCAACTACAAAGAGGAACGGGCCGTGTTGAAATCTATAAACTTTGGATTTGGTACTTATAAAATCTATTTCACATGATTCAAGTAACTAAATCGTAATCTAGCAACATTGAACAATTAGGATTAAAAGTTACAAGATGTTAATTAGGTTGCACGTTCAAATCTAGATTCTAGATCTGGCACTTGATGGCCCCGACATTTCCTGCATCAAAATTGCTTCTAGTAAAACACGTCTCGTGAGATCCCACATCGGTTGGAGAGGAGAACAAAGCATTTTTTACAAGGATGTGGAAACTTATCCCTAGCAAACTCGTTTTAAAAACCTGGAGAAAAAACCCAAAGATAACAACTAGCGTGGCCTTGGGCTGTTATATGTTTAACCATGGAGTTCTTATGATTGAGCCACAAAAAAAAAAAAAACATTTTTGGTATAGATAGTAACTTTCACGAGATATCATAGTTGACAATGAGTGAAGTGTCACAATCGCACTTTTGATGGTAGCAGACTTGCGATTGTGCGACACTCACTTTCCAACGACAAGTGAACTAAGCCAATTCGTTCTTGCGTCGCCTACGGCCAAGCGACGTATGCTCGAGCCTCTGGCCTCAGTTTTAAGAGAAGGTTTAAGAAAACGAGGGCAGAGAAAGATTTTTGAAAGAGACGTTATATAAGCAAACAAGAGAGAAATAACAACAGCTCACAATATATAACCTTGGGTAGGGAAAAGTTGACAACTAGTCGTATCTCCCTATAGTACATTCTGAGGCATTTCATATCTGACAGACCTAGACATGATATTTATGAAACGTTATACTTCCTACAAATACAAAAGTAAAACACTAGAATATAAAAAGACATAAAGGGTGGGGTTTGTCATGGGCATGGGTCATGTGTAACACGCCTTGGACGAGCATGACCGTGACTTGAAGTATACGTCTCCTCAATTGATACTCATCTCGAACAACATAACTTTTTTGTTTAAGAAAAAAATAATTTTTTCCATATATATATATTAAATTAAAGTAAATATTATTTATAAAAAGTTGGAATGAAAATTAAAATTATTTAAGATATTAAATTTTAGATTTAAAAAAAAATATATATTGCATCGAGAATATACTAAAAAAATTAAAGAAAATAATATAAAAATAACAACAAAAAAAAACCCCAAAAATGTTGCGGCTTTTCCGTATAGGCATCTCTACATGCTTCAATCTGTCCTCCATTTACAGTATTTATTTATTAATAAAAGTTTAATCTAAATAAATTAAATTATTTTTCCCACTTTCCATATAAAAAAATTCCAAGAGGTTATTTATGTGAAAAACAGAATAAATAAATAATTTTTTAATTTTTTAATATAAATAGTTACCGGAGATTTTTCAACCATTTTTTAACCATAATTTCAGATTTTCAGATCACTTTCATTCAGATGTAGTCTTAATTCATTCGTTTCGTATGCTCTTCTTTTACACAGATGTGATAAAAGTAGTCATATTTTACGGATATTATTAATAAATTATTAAAATTTAAAATACTATTATAATATTAAAAGTTTTAAAAATAAAAATGACAAAATCAAAACAATACAAAACTAAGAATAATAATGAGTTGACTGTGGTCAAAGAACATAAAAATGGCCAGACAAAAGAATATTTGCTCATGACTTAACATTTCAAAAATCTTGTTTCATTAAAAAAAAGAAAAAAAAAAGAATTTTCTCCTCAATTTTCCAACCCGTTCAAACTAATCTACACCGATCCCTAATTCAACTGGTGAGACGAGTTAAAGCTGAATCTAATAAAGCTACGCAATGTGGCTGTTACGATCCTTCTTAATCTTATAAAACCGTCAGCTCCTCAAATAAGGTCTCTTAAACTAGTTAGTGTTCCTACCTTCTTTGATGACAACAGAATTAACAATGCTCGGTTTCTATTTACAGCTCGAGTCGCCCTCTCGAACCCTAAGAAGAAAGGTGGTGGGAAAGGACTAATGGTGTCTCAATTTATGGCTTCTTGGTCCATGATAATCCTCTTGCATGCCTGGTAGCCATTGAGAATGTGGTTTTCTTGAGGCCTTGCTTGGGGCTTTCTTCATCTTCATCAACAAATCTCCACCACTTTTCTTATACTCTTTGCTCATCCCTTTCTCCAACAACCTAATCCCTTTAAAAAAAATTCCTTTTTTAATCGTCTTACAACATAAAAATATTGTCTTTTTCACTTAAGAACACTCATTTGCTCGTTTCGTAATGATTTTGAACATGACAAAAGTGATTTTAACCATTTTAGAACGTAAAATGTGTTTTAAAAGAAGACCCAGATGATAAAATTAGTCGAGGAATTAATTGGTACCTTGAGCTTGGGAGACGATGAGGAAAAGAAGAAGAACCGCCATTGAAGAGAGCTTCATTTGGACTGTATGAAGAAAGCTTGAGGTTTGGTGCAACAATGGCGATGAGAATGGAGGAAAAAGATCTGAACTTTCAGGCTTTGATTTGATAAAATATCTGAACTTTTTGAACAAGCATTTGTTGATTCGTGTGTGTGTGTATATATATAAAAGAGAGAAAAAAGAATGGGAATTTCAAGCTACTTTATTTCTGGTTTGTTTTGTCTGTTTTGTGAAGATGGGGAACACCGAAAAGACCAATCATTTTATATTGGAATAATATATATAGAATCTCGACTTAGTTGGAATGGAGAACAAAACATTTTTTATAAGAGTGTGAAAACCTTTCCCGAACAGATAGACGCGATTTAAGATCGTGAGGTTGACGACAATGCATAACGGGCCAAATTAGACAATATCTCCTGGTCGTGAGCTTGGACGGCTACTGCACTAGGTGACAGGAGCTCGATATAAGCTGTTATTGTTTCATAAGCAAATGTGGCAACCTGGTGGTACAGTGAGCTCTCTCTCTTGATAGACAGGAATCACCTAGCCTAGTATTAGACTCGACTAGCCTTGGACATATTGCTTTGAATAGTGTAGTTTTCGGGAATTGCCTTATCTATAATATATACCAATTAATAGAATTCAATATTTTAGTATATTTTTCTTTAAATAAACTTTTTTTTTCGTTCGAGCATGACAAAATTTTTTAATATTTAGATACAAATATAACTCGAGTGAACATTTTTTTAATGAAATAAAATTAATTTTGATATTGAAATTAAAAATTTAGGGTATCAATCCATACCCACACGAGGGGACAACTTGATATGTTATGTACCCATTATATGTATATATGTTTGAGGAGAATGAGTTGGCTTTTGGTTTGGAACTTTCCTTTTTTTGATTGACTAATCACAAATTTTGGTGATTGATGTAATTCAATATTGTTCTATCAAAATTACCCTTCTTTTGAAAGAAAAAACCCTAGAAATCCTTTAAAATTTTGGATCTTTTTTTAATCGAGATTCTGAATTTTCATATCGACTGTAGAGGGGAACGAAACATTCCTTATAAGGGTGTGGAAAACTCTCTCTAATAGACGTATTTTAAAATCGTGAGACTAACGACGATACGTACGGGGCAAAGCAGACAATATTCCTTAGTGGTAAGATTGAGTTGTTACAAATGGTATCAAGCTAGACATCGAGTGGTGAGCCAACAAGGGGGTGGATTGTGAGATCCCACATCGATTGGAGAGGGAAATGAAACATTTCTTATAAGGGTGTGGAAAACTCTCCCTAACAGACGCGTTTTAAAGCATGAGACTGACGGTGATACGTAACGGACCAAAACAGATAATATCTACTAGTGGTGAAATTGAACTGATACAAATACCACATCATTGGAACAAGATTGATTCTGAAAATCTGAATTTATGGTTAATAAAGGGTTAAAAAAAAGTTGATAGTTACCGAAGTTAAGAGTGTTTGACTGATAAAACGTGCTAAAAAAATATGTGGGTAGTCTTCAGATTTCAGGAACGTCAAGCGTCGAACCTATATTCAAAGTCTTAAACACGAAGACGTAATTGTCATCGAATATATGAATTTAATTAATTTGTTTATTAGGAAGGTTAGAATCATTTTTTTTTATTTTTTAATTTCCACTTAGAAATGCTTTGTAATGTCAAATTTAGTAAGTACATAAGGTACAAGAACATTGAGACAAACTTACATTAAAAAATGCAACCCATGATAAAATAGTATATATGGTCATAAAACATGTTTTCCTTTAACACATTTAAGTTCCTTAGGTCTTGTTTTGATGTCTATTCAAATTTTATGGTCATAACACATTTAAGTTCCTTATGGTCATAGTGAAATGAATCGAGTTAATTAGGATTAAACGTTTATTGTTTTTCAATTTTTGAAAAATATAAGCGGTTTGTGACACCGGATCAAGGAAGAGGTAAATGAATGAACTGAGACCATATCCAAATGAAAGCGACCCTGAAGATATGATGACTAACAAAGTCTTAAAGTAAATAAATAAGAACTTTATAGTTAAACGTGTTTTTCTGAGTAATATATACTAGAATGACTCGTGTTGATATGTGAAGATGATCATCACTCTTAGAAGCGATTGTTAGATGAACA
Organism: Cucurbita pepo subsp. pepo; assembly: GCF_057944985.1. Taxonomy (NCBI): domain Eukaryota; kingdom Viridiplantae; phylum Streptophyta; class Magnoliopsida; order Cucurbitales; family Cucurbitaceae; genus Cucurbita; species Cucurbita pepo. Next base: position 16,283,677 of record NC_141808.1, on the reverse strand, counting down.
CGACTCTCCACAATGGTATGATATTGTCTATTTTGAGCATAAGCTCTCGTGACTTTGCTTTGAGCTTCCCCAAAAGACCTCCCACCAATGGAGAGGGTATTTTTTATTATAAACTCATAATCCTTCCCTAAATTAGTCGATGTGCGACTTTCATCATCCAACAGCGATGAGTAAGTAATGTGACCGTATTTTGTAATTAATTATCTTTTAAATGGAACATTTTTTATTTTAAAAGAAAATTATCGTAAGTTGATGTCGGAAAATAGAGGTAGACATCGATCGCCTGTTTAATGGAATTGGTTTTCATTGTCGTCTTGTCGTCCCACCCAATTACGTGCGTCATGACGTCATAATTAATCCACGTAATTTTTTTTTTTGGCTAAATTAATAGAAATATTAAGAAATTATTATTAATATTAATTTTTTTAAAGTCATTACTAAATACTAATAAATATCGAATTTTAACGCCAAAATTTTAGAGATTATTACATGAAACAATCGACGCCGCCAGAAGCATCTCCTTAATCTTGCTGCTGAATGGGGGAAGAAGAAGCAGAGTTCCGCGAAGTTGATCGATGTTCTTGGCGGTAACTGCTTTCCTTCCTTCCCGTATTTGATACAACAATCATCGTTCTTTCTTGTTCCGATTATCGTTCGTAATTCGTCCTTTTGATGTTCTGTTGTTAAAAAGAATCTCTGTTGTATGTTGAGGTTGAATTGTATTGTGATTCGGAAATGTATGGTTTACGATTGAAATTAGGTTGTTGTTCGGAGAGGATTATGTCGAATGCGATTCCGTGTTTGGTTATTAGGAATTTGTTTGTTTAATTTGTAAATGTAACTCACTTCGAACTTTTTCATTAGGTCGAATTTGAAGTTGCTATTATTCTTCTTTTCGTTGCTATCAGGATTTAGGTATTGAACAGGATTTAGGCATTGGGATGTCTGCCATATTTATCTTCTTACATTATATGAAATTTTGATCTGGATGAAGTGGAAAATTTGCAGTCCAGCCATTTGTAGGTTTGGTTTCAAGTGTAGGAGATGAAATAAGCCATACTCTAGAAGAATCATCTTTTTAGTATCTCAAAGTTACTTCTGGAATTAAGGAATATGTAACTGCCCAAGTCCACCGCGAGCCGATATTATCTTTTTTGGGTTTTCCCTTTTGAGATTTTTCTCAAGGTTTTTAAAACGCATCTGCTAGGGAAAGGTTTTCACACCCTTATAAAGAATGCTTCGTTCCCCTCCTCAACCGATGTGAGGTCTCACAATCTAAAGATTCCACGTCCATTGGAGAGAGGAACGAGTGCCAACGAGGACACTAGACCCCGAAGGATGGTGGATTGTGAGATCCCAAATCGATTGGGGAGGAGAACGAGCATTATTTATAAGGGTGTGGAAACCTCTCCCCTCCGAAAAGGAAAGCCCAAAGAGGACAATATCGGCTAGCGGTGGGCTTGGGCTATTACAAAATACCTTGAAGTTAAGCATGGAGAAACCGAGTTGTTTCATTATCGGTTTGATATTTCCTTTTTCATTTTTTTCTTCTTTGTATTCCATTCACTTTTAAGCTTTCCTACTCTGCTTCATCTTTTAAGTGTTAAGTTGATGTCACCAATTACACCTTGTCTAGTTAAAGGAAGGAGTACAGTATTATAGCCTTTTCTCTCCTCAAAGGGACAATTCTCGACAGCTTCTGATATTTCTTCAACCGAAGTGGTTTCTTATGCCTTGTTGAAACTACCATTCAAATGCACGAAGATTTTAGGTAGATATTTTGATGCAGTTCATAGGATTCTTCGTGGAGGAAAATAAGTCTTATTATAATGTTACATAAGTAGCCTTGGTATTGGATGTATAGCCTTTTCATTTCCTTGGAAATGTGAATATGGGGCTGATATCTTAACTGTAGCTATATACTATTGCAGTTTAGTATGGCTGTGGAGTATTTCAAATCTGTTGAAGGTGGTCTTTTAGTGGATGAAAGCTGTGGCATGTCGAGGATTGTTGGGAGGGAGTCCCATGTGGCTAATTAAGGGGATGATCATGAGTTTATAAGTAAGGAATACATCTCCGTTGGTAGGAGGTCTTTTGGGAAAACCAAAAGTAAACCATGAGAGTTAATGCTCAAAGTGGACAATATCATATTAGAGTCATTCCCTTAACTTAGTCATGTCAATAGAATTCTCAAGTGTCGAACAAAGAAGTTGCTAACTCCGAAGGTGTAGTCAAAAGTGACTCAAGTGTCGAATAAATTGTGTACTTTGTTTGAGGACTCCAAAGAAATGAGTCGAGCCTCGATTAAGGGGAGGTTGTTCGAGGGCTACATAGGCCTCAGGGGAGGCTCTATGATGTACTTTGTTCGAGAGGAGGATTGTTGGGAGGGAGTCCCACATTGGCTAATTTAGGGGATGATCATGGGTTTATAAGCAAGCAATGCATCTCCATTAATACAAGGCCTTTTGAGAAAACCAAAAGTAAAGCAATGAGAGCTAATGCTCAAAGTGTACAATATCATACCATTGTGGAGGTTCGTGATTCCTAACATAATATTATTCAATAGAATCTTCGAGTGTCGAACAAAGAAGTTGCTAACCTCGAAGATGTAGTCAAAAGTGACTCAAGTGTTGAACAAAGGGTGTACTCTGTTCGATGACTCCAAAGAAAGGAGTCGAGTCTCAATTAAGGGGAGGCTGTTCGAGGACTACATAGGCCTCATGGGAGGCTCTATGGTGTACTTTATAGTTTGTTCGAGATGAGGATTGTTGGGAGGGAGTCCCACATTGGCTAATTAAGGGGATGATCATGGGTTCATAAGTAAAAATACATCTTCATTGGTAGGATACCTTTTGGGAAAACCAAAAGCAAAGCCACGAGAGCTAATGCTCAAAGTGGACAATATCATACCATCGTGGAGGTCGTGATTCTTAACATGTCAATGGGTTGTTTCCAGAAAAATTGCAAAATCCGGGTCTTTTTCAGGTGTAATTGCATGTGATTTTTCTGAGCATATGCTCCTCAATTGCTATGATTTCACTAAGAAAGATGCTACTCTTTTGAACAGGTAATTCTAGTTTATGACTTTATTATCTCTTAATTAATTCCTTAGAACTGCAATCACTATTATACTCTGCTGGCCTGTGTATTAAGTCCTGTTCACTTGCAAGAAAGAAAGACTATCCTAGAAAAAATATGCAGTAATCTTGCTGTTGGAGGGCAGATATCTGTAGGCTTCCCTTTTCATCAGGATGGATGGATGCCCTTCAAGCTGGTGCAGAATTAGCTTGTTGGCCATCTCCTTCCATTGCTGTAAGCATTTTGGTCTTTAGGATCATACTTTGTCGCTTGATGTCCTACCAGCAATAATCCGCTTAATTCAACCAGATTACAGAATATCAATGTTGAGTCATTGAATTCATCCCATTATTTTCACTATAGAAATTCTCCTCTCAACCAGCATGTGTGATTGTAAGCATTCAAAGTTTTTCTCTCCATGCTTCCTATAATTCTTCTTGGTAGCTTGTTTAATTTAGGATAGTCAAACAGTACGACGAAGAAGGAGGATCCTAGAAGACCTCCTCCCATGATCTCCTAGATACCGATTCTTATATTACAAACGTAATAGCCCAAATCCACTACTAGCAGATATTGTCATCTTTCGATTTTTCCTTTCAGACTTCCCCTCAAGGTTTTTAAAATGCGTCTGCTAGGAATAGGAAGAAGTTTCCACACCCTTATAAAAAAAATGTTTTGTTCTCCTCCCCAACCAATGTGGGATCTCACAACAAACAATCCCGAATTCTGTCATAATCCATCAATTGTTCAACTGCCATTTGATCCCGAAACAAACATGTAGAATTGCTGCTTACCGTCTTATAATAAACAATTGCATTTTAACGGCGACCAGTGAATAGTGGTAAGTTTCTCTCTATAGATAATATGCATATAAGGTTCTAGGTTCCTCTAATTCTATAGGATGCAATGGTTTGATATTTTCTTGATCATCAAGATGGACTTCTGAGCATTATAAATTTGTGTACTGTCGCATGCTTTTTCAGAACTATGGCTACTTTAACATAGGAAGATGTGAGATCCAACATCGGTTGGAGAGAAAAACGAAGCATTCTTTTCTAAACTATGATTAATAAGATGTAATTATTGAAATTTTTTATTGTTTAATTAAATATGCAAATGTAATTATAAAAATAAAAAAGCTATGGAAAGTCTTAATTCAGTGAATTTAGTGTGTTTTTTTAATATAAAAATTACAGGCAGTGACATGGTAATATTTAATTGTATATTAATTATAAAAAAAAAAAGAAAAAAGAAAAAGGAAAGAGAAATTGGGAATTCAGAATTCAGACTGACAGATAGAGTCCAATCCCCACGTGCGGCACCCACGCACTTTCACATCTCACCTCCTCCCTCTTTGACTTTTGACCAACTTTTTTTCTTTTTCTTTTTTCTTTTTTTACTTTTTCTCAAATTTTTTTATTATTTAGTCTCTCTCGAATCTATGCATGTAACAACTTGAGGCCACCGGCGATACTAAATACTATCCGCTTTGATTCGTTAGGTATCGCAGCTAGCCTTATAATTTTAAAACGCGTATACTAGAGAGATGTTTTACACTCTTCTAAGAAATGTTTCGTAATCCTGTTCAATTGAGATGAAGATCGACTATTAGAATGATGCAATGAAAACCCATATAGATTAAATTACAAACTCGCTCAATTAACATCAAATTATACAAATATAACCCATAAATTAAAAATAAATGATTAGGGAACCACAAGTAGATCTCTTGCACGTGACCTAGCTTTATGCAAATTGCCTTTCTGCTTTATTTTTTGGTCACGGCACGTGGGGTTGGCCACTCCTTTTATTACATTTATTAACTTATTAATTTTTCTGTGTAATTTTCTTTCTTTTAAAAAAAATATATGATTTGAAGATCATGTTTGCACGTGTGGGCTACAATTTTAATTGGTCGGTTTAAAAAGACCATCAATTTACTGTTACCAACCGAAAGAAAAAAATTATTTTTTAAATAAGAAAAAGAGTTCGACCACTTTTTTTTTTTTTTTTTTTTTTTTTTTTTTTTTTTTTTTTTTTACAACTTAGCCCTTACGAAACAAATTTATTTTATTTTAAAACAAAAAACAATCATTTTCAAACGAAATCTAAACCTTCCAATTTAATTTTGTATTATATAAATTAATCCATGGTTTCGGGAGGAAGATGACGGTAACAGCTCCAGCCGTCAATCTCATGTTTTTTAAACGTATCTACTAAGGAGATGTTTCTACACTCTTACAAAGAATGCTTTGGCCTAATTATGTACGTCTCATACCTCTTACGACATGGTCATGTTACCAACTCCTCGCTTCTTAAGATTGAAGACTATCCCCATATATCCAACACGAATTTTTCCAAACTTGTCCTCGCTCACATACAGAGAAATTCATAAGAGGTCACCCAACATAGAATTACTCTATAATTAAGCCACAAAAAACAAAGGTGCATCTTATTAGTATATATAGTAACTTTCATTTCCTTTAAACATTTCATGATCATCCTATTCTCAAGATCACTCTCATTCGAATGCGGTCTCAGTTCATTCATATAACCCTCTTATACTCAGGTGTCATAGATGTACTCTTCCTTTATCGAGCGTCACAAGTTACCGGTGTGTCACGAACTCACAAAATTAATATAATTGCAAAGTCCAAGAGTATGCCTTGGTTAGAGAGCATAAAGGCATTAAAAAAAGAAAATAGAAGTTATTTTAAGGGGGTGTTTTCTATGTTGTTCCTTAAAATTTGAAGCCAAAAAGCTATTCAATTTGCCCTAAAACTAGTGCTTTGTCTCTCTCTCAAACATATTATATAGTTAATAATTTCAGACATTTACTTAACCAAACCAAAATAAAACAAAACATTATTATTATTATCAATCAACATAATTTTCAGAATTTTCTCTCATTAGTGGAGTGGTTGGATTATTTATTTATGTTTGATTCCTTTAAAACATGTTTATATATATATATATATATATATATATATATATATATATATATATATATATATATATATATATATATATATATATATATTGGTATTTGTATTTCTTATTCCCCATGAGGCCTTTTCTTCTTGTTTTTTTTAAGCGTTTTAAATTCTAAAAATAAAAATAAAAATTTAGTCTCGAAACTCATTCGATTTTTTATTTTGTGTCTAATAAATATTTGATTTTTTTTTTTAATTTTATTATCGTAATAGGTCATCCATCCACCTATATGATATATTTTTTTTTAATTATATTTATATTTAATAAATTAATAATTTTTATATTTTTTTTAATAATTAATATGTATTTAAAATTAGGAGAATAATTATTATCTTAAATGTTTATGGTTTGATTCTTCATCCTCATAATGACGGGACTAAAAAAAATAATTTATTCTTTACGATCGTTATTTTGAAACTTTGTGACCAATATTGGAAATCGATTAAATAACCGAGCACAAAGTATCGATGTCGTATTAGGGCTAGTTCCTATATATCTTTATTCAATATAGTCCCAATTCAACTTTTTTTTATTTTAAAATATAATCTTTCTTTAAAAGAAAAAAAAAAAAACTTTATTTATAATTATTTCTTAATTCTGAAGTTTTTATAATTGAGCCAAAAAAAAGAAAGGTGCATGTGAAGCCCAAATGAAGCAGTTATATATGAATGACCCGAGATCACATCCGAATGAGAACAATCCTGAGGATAAGATAACTAAAAAAAGCTTAGAACTCCATGGTTAAGGTTTGGAGATAGTTTTCACTCTTAGAACCGATGAGTAAGTAACGTAACCATGTTGCAGGGAAATGTCGGGGTCATCAGGTGCCAAATCAAGATTCCGAATCCTGGGTATGGGTCGTTGCAGTGCATCCTGTTGGTAAAAATAGTAACTCTCAAATTTTTTTAAGCATTTTTAGTCATCATACCTTCGGGTAAACTCCATTCGAATGTGATCTCGGTTCATTCATGTATCCCTTCTGTACTCGGATATCACCGTTAAAAATCTGAACTTTAATTTTTCCTCAACGATATCATCATTTAGATCACCAAAAAAAAAAAAAAAAAAAATCTAAAAACTAAAAGATCTAATAGATCTAAACATTAATCAAAACAATGCAATAATATTAATAAACTAAAAAAAAAAAGATTATTTTGGAATTAGTAATTTAAACACTTAAAATGGGAGACATAAAAACATCACCCATGTTCCTTCTTATATTATCTTATTTCTATTTATAAAATATATATATATTATATTTATAATTAAAAATTAAAAAATTAAAAAATAGTGAATCAGCCTCCCAAGGAATAAATTTATTGCTCCTTTGTGAAACTCCATAAATACTCATTTCTAAACTCATTTCTAACCCTCTTTCAAAGCTTCCAAGATGGTATTTTTTTTTCTCTCTCTCGATATCATTTAGGGTTCGTGTTGGTTCGATTGATAACCGGGTTTCGAAAATTTTCTTGTAGGGAATTCAGAAGCCTGCATGGTTAGAAGCTCTTTACACTCAAAAATTCTTCGTGGGTTGTTCGTATCACGAGACTGCAAAGAAGAACGAGAAGAACATTTGTTGTTTGGATTGTTGTATCAGTATTTGCCCTCACTGTTCGTCGTCCCACCGATTCCATCGCCTTCTTCAAGTTCGTCGATATGTTTATCATGACGTTGTTCGACTCGAAGATCTTCAAAAGCTTATCGATTGCTCTAACGTTCAGGTTAGTAATTGAAAGAACAATGTAAATTTTATCCCTGAATTCAACTGTGATTTGAAAGATTTTGTTTGTGTTTCTTAGCCTTATACCATAAATAGTGCCAAAGTCGTGTTCATCAAGAAGAGACCTCAAAATAGACAATTTAAAGGGTCAGGAAATTATTGCACGTCTTGTGATAGAAGCCTTCAAGAACCTTATATCCATTGCTCTCTCGGGTGCAAGGTATTGAATCAAATTTGTTAAAGATTTTTAAAGGGTTTTTGCGTAAATTCAATTAGAACTTCGAATATTTCAGGTAGATTTTGTGGTGAAGAAGAAGAGAGACTTGAGTTCTTATCTTAGAACGTGCAATTCTTTGGCACTTAGTATGGATTTTGTAGCGTTCGAAGATAAAGGAGACGATGAAATGACCAACGAAACTCCTCGTTCGACCATTGTGGACTATGAAGAGGGGACGAGCTCGTCTTCGGGATCAGAGAACATGAGCATCATAGCTCACACGCCCATTGTTAGGAAGAAAAGAACTGGTCTTTGTTCGTGTGGAAGATCAAATAGAAAGATATCTACTGATCAAGACATGGCAACGAGCATAACCATAAGTAGAAGGAAAGGCATCCCTCATAGATCTCCCTTATGTTAACAAATTCTTCTTTTCTTTGGCTCGAAATTGTTTTTTTTCGATCACATGACAAATCTGATCTTTATGATTTCGAGAAAGTTAGAATTAGTCTCTGTAATGTAAAAGTTAAAAAAAAACGTTCATATGGGTTAATAAAACCGACTAATTATTAGGGTTTTGTCAAATGAAACGAGCTATTTTAAGCTAAAACTTAAAACCCGTTTGTCAAAACATCTCTACGAGTTTAATTTTTAAAAAATACAGGGACTAAATTGAAAATTTGCTTAAATTATAGGGACTAAAACGCAAAATATTGAAACATTTTGCTCTCTTTCTAGTATTGAAATTAGAGCTAACCTAAATTAATCAATTGGTCGGGGGTTTTGTCTTAATGGCATCACGTGGCTCCCAATTCCAAGTTAATTTTTTAATTATTTTTAATTATTTTAAATGTTAATTTAATCTATAAACTTCAAAATTATTCCATTTGGTCCCTTGAAATTTTAAAATATTAATTTTAGAGGCTTAATTTTTTAAAAAATTAACTACTTTTGTCTTTATTTTAATTTTAATTCGTTAATGACGTAATTTAATTATACGTGCTACCACATTAATATAATCGACATTTCAGACAAAATGAATATATTAATTATTTTTTTATCCGAATATAAATTTTTTTTAAAAAAATATCTCGTGTAAAATAAAAATAAAAATCAAGAAAATTATTAAAAGATACCCTAAACTAACCTAAAATCTACCAATAATTTTATAATTAAATAATATTTTAATCAATAAATTAGAATTAAACTGAAAATCATTGACTTTTAATATATTTATATTAGAGAGGAAAAAATAATAGATGTACACGCTTACACATAAATGTCCCTCAAAGAAAATAAATAATAAATAAAACCCCCAAGGTTTGACCGGTCAAATCCGTACATTTTTTAAAATACTTCGACTTAATTAATGCATAAAAAATAAAAATATCTATTAAATTACTATTTTTACCTTCAAATTAAGTTTTATTTCAATTTTGTCCCTTTTGTATCTATTCAGAATTGTCGTAATATTATACTAACATGTTTGGTTGAGTCATGCACATTGTTGGTGTAGATAGTAACTTTCAATTCTTTTAAATTTTTTCTTAGATATCTTATCTTTAAGATTACTCTTATTTAAATGTGGTATCAGTTCATTTATACACCTAATTCAGGTGTCACAATTGATTTACCGACTACCCACCCATATAAATAAAGCTGAAATGGTTCACCATATTTGTGAGATTCGACATCGATAGGTGAGGAGAACGAATCATTGTTTTTAAGGGCATGGAAACCTCTTTGTAATAGACGTGTTTTAAAACCGTGAAGTGACAGGGATACGTAACGGACCAAAACGAACAATATCTGGTAGCGGTAGACTTGAGCTGTTACAATTGTTAAACGTAGAATAGATGATATATGCACATAGTAAGATAATCTCCTGATTTACTTGTTTGTTACTATGAATCAAGGATAATCTTTGATTTCGTGTTTGTTACTAAATCTATGATTTCATGGTCTGTTACACTGTAATTCTCATTATACACATCTATAAATACACGAGGTCGTGACCGTGACCGTCATAGTGTCATTTATTTATTTAATTTATGACAGTTGGATGTGGGAATTTGGGCCAAGTTATTAAGTGGTTGTGTTTGCCTTGATTTGGTCTTATTGGAGTCCATGTGGGTTAGTTTCCAATATTTACAATTTTTTATTTTATATCAATATAATATTTAATTTCAAAATTATGCATATAATCACTATTTTTATTTACGTCTTTTCAAATTTTAACCCAAAATTTAAAAATACAATATATATATATATATATTAAAGTGGTTTCCTATCCATTTAATGGGACATATTTTTCTTTGTTTTATATATATTAATTAGGAAATGTATTTTATTATTTATTTATTTAAGGTTAAATCTTAAAAATATCTCTCCACTTTTAAAATTAAAAAAATAAAAAATAAAAAAAAATAAAAAATGGAGTTTTCAAAAATTTCATTTTTTTTTTGAACTTCAAAGTATTTTAAATTTAAAAAAAAAACTTTAATAATTTTTTTAAAAAGATTATTATTATTAATTTTTAAAAGTAGTTTTAATGATTTATACTTCATATGATAAGAATTTTTTTAAATAGGTAAAAAATGTTAATGCTATTTATAAAATTTTATCGTTTTAAAAATAATCCTAAATAAGAATATTTTTGAATTTTTTTTAGTGAAAGAATATTAATTAAATTTTTAAAATATACTTTTAAAACACTATTAAAATTTGTTTGGTTTTTTTGGTCAATTCATAATTTATTATTATAATTATTAATGATAATGGTCATGTAAATTGAATAAGTGGGATGAACCAATTAAATTAAATAAATCCATCTGTACCATTATTAATTAAATAAAGGATAATTTAATTTGATTCTTTAGAATTATTGATTTTTCATGACAAAATGTTGACATTAAATTTTAGAATAAGGTTTTAACCATATAAAATATTTATCTCAATAATAATTAATATATTTACCGAGGTTTAAATTCTCCTGCTCTTTATTGTATTAAAAAATATGTATTATTAGAGATATCCATTTAACTCAGTCTATAGATACTCCCCGATCAAAGAAAAATTCTCGTTTAAACGGAAAATATGAAGAGATTTATTCCCATCAGCTAAATAGGAAGAGGAAAATTCTCGTTGAAATACCGAAAAATCTCTGACTATAACACGTCATATCATTTTTAAATACCGAAAAATCTAACTTCAATAAAATATATAATGAATTTATTTTGGCTTTTCTTTTCAATTTTATTTATTGCTCATTGTCCAATGATTAGAGAAACGTATGTCTTAATTAATTACCCGAATTTCAACCGGCTTTTCTTAGCTGGAATTGTCGTGTAGGAGAGAGAAAAAAAAAACGATATAAAAATACACGTGGCACCTTTAATTACATGCCAGCACGTTCAAACCCCCGACCGTTTCTCTTCGTAACAACGAATATTTCCTATTGCCGACATCCCAAACGGTGTTTTTTTTTCTGACGTGTCCTCCGTCTTTGTACACGTCGAAATTAAATATTCAATTAAATACTAATAAATTTCTATTCCTATATATATATATATATATATTAACGTAAAACATATATCGATCTTTTTTATCTTCGTTATCACAAGGTTTACTTTTTAGTAATGAAATCGGTATCTATACATAAAGTCAACCGGTTAAGTTTGACATTTATGATCGAAAGTCAACATGTCATTAAAATATTATATTAATAATATTAGTGTCAACCACGAACGTGAGTTTAGTCAAAGACTCCAACTTGGTACTTAGAAAAAACATCTTTGTTGGATTTAGCTGGTAAGTTCAAATATTTACCTCACTATAATGTGATTTAGTTCATGAAAATTTATACGAACGATCTTAAAAGAAAAATTAAATGAATCGTTAATCGCTAAATTATGCTCCTATTACGACACCCGAGTAAAAGAAATTAAAAATATTTTAAAGAAATAGATTATTATTATTATTATTATTATTATTATTATTATTATTATTATTCTTACACGTCCAAGGAATAATGGAAAGGTCCCACTTCACATTCGTCCGTTCATTCCAATTTCCAAACGATATGATCCTATAGAGCCAAATTGGGAGAAAAATCAGCTCAGATTCTGCGAAGCTCCTTCTCTCAGCTATGTTATCCCTTCTTCTTTGCTCTCTTCTCCTCTTTTCCCGTTCTTCACTCGTCATTTCTGCTCTCAGCGCCATTCCCAGCTTCGGTACTCATGTTTTCATGTCTTAATCTGTTTCCTTTTGAAGAAAAAAAGAAAAAATGAACTCCATTGTTGTGTAATCTGAGGTTTTTGTTTTCTGGGTTTTGATGAACTTCAGAGAACTCTGGTGGGGTTCAAGTTTTTGAGGTCTCGGAGCCATGGAGGGCTGGAAGAAGCCTTGCGGAGCAGAACCCTGCTGGGAATTCGTCTCTGATTTTGGCTGAAGAGAGGACTCAGAGGAAAGACCCGCTGGATGATTTTAAACCCTATATGGGTGGATGGAATATCAGCAGCCAACATTACTGGGCTGTAAGTTCTTTCCCTGATTTCAATTTTGGGTTCTGTTTGTTGCAATGACTCTGTACTAATCTTCTTCTCTGTGTTCGGGTTCTCTTATATGAGTTGGGTTAGGAATCACGAATCTCTACACTGGTATGATATTGTCTACTTTGAGCATATGTATCCCTTCGTTATAAACCCTCCCAACAATCCTCCCCTTGAACAAAGTACACCATAGAGCCTCTTTTGAGGCCTATGGAGCCCTCGAATAGCCTCCCCTTAATCGAGGTTCGACTCTTCTTTGGAGCCCTTGAACGAAGTACACCCTTTATTCGACACTTGAGTCACTTTTGACTACACTTTTGAAGGTCCCACCTTCTTTGTTGGACATTTGAGGATTCTATTTACATGACTAAGTTAAGAGCATGACTCTATGGCTGTGCTTTTGGTTTCCTCAAAAGGCCTCATACCAATCGAGATAGTATTCTTACTTATAAACCCATGATCTTTCTCTTAATTAGCTAACGTCGGACTCCCTCCCAACCATACTGAACATTATGATTGATTTGGTGGTTGTAAGAGAGTGACTTTGTAGTCCTTTTCATTCTTGTTTTCTTCTTTTTTGTGAACCGAAAGGCTTAAACACTGATGAGAACTAATATGAACTTTGGTTTGGGTCAGTTTGATTGTGAATTCTGGCTAAATATGAACTTGGGTTCCTGTTTTTAGGACCCATCTTCACTACTTGTTGTGTCCTTTGACAATATGTTAACCATGGTGCCTTCTGTCCTGTTCCAATCTGATGCAGTCCGTTGCACTTACTGCTGTTCCATTCTTTCTCATTGCTATTGCTTGGTTCGTGCTCTTCGGTATATGCTTGTTCATCACCTGTCTATGTCGTTGCTGTTGTCGGAGGGAGCCGTATGGCTATTCTCGAACGGCCTATGCCCTCTCCCTTGCTTTCCTCATATTCTTCACCATCGCAGCAATGTAAACATCCCTCTCCCTCCAAACTGCAGTATAAATCTTCTAATGTGGCTCAGAAGTTAATGTGAAGATATCTTTGTTTTTCTACTTTGAATCAGTGTAGGATGCATCGTGTTATATGTCGGTCAAGGGAAGTTTCATAGCCGTTCGTCGAGCACGTTGGACTATATAGTAGATCAGGCAGATGGAACTGCTAAAAACCTCAAGAATTTGTCAGTTTATCTTTCTTCAGCTAAGTCTATCGGAGTCGATTCGATATTTCTGTCTACCGACGTTAAGAAACAAATCGACGACATTGGCACGGAGATAAGTTCTGTTTCTTCCAATCTTACTGATGCAGCAGCTGATAACTCAGGCACCATACAGAGAGGCCTAGATGAAACGTTAGTAGATCCTCTTTTATCAAATTTCAGTGCTTTCTGTGACCCCGAGTAACACGTTTTCGTGTCGTATATTGCAGGCGACTTATCCTCGTTGTTATTGCTGCTGTTATGCTCTTGTTGGCATTTATTGGATTCTGTAAGTGTGTTTACTTAGTAAATGAATTATGAACTGACCATAATTGAATCTTTCTTAAATCGTTTCTGCTACCTGATCCAGTATGTTCCATCTTTGGATTGCAGTGTATCGTATACACGTAAGTATATCTACGGTTTCGTTTTCCTCGTACAAAACGTGTTTTTGATGTCATGTTGTAGACGATTGAACACTTTCTTATTCTCTGCAGCTTGGTAATATTTGGTTGGATTCTCGTTGCTGTCACGTTCATTTTATGTAGCGTGTTTCTTCTTCTTCACAAGTAAGGGTCTCGTTTCACCGATAAAGCATTTTATAACAAATTTTGTGAGATCCCACATCGGTTGGGGAAGAGAACGAAACATTCTTTATAAGGATGTGAAAACCTCTCCCTAGCAGACGCGTTTTAGAAACCTTGAGGGGAAGCCTGAAAAGGAAAGCCTAAAGAGGACAACATCTGCTAACGGTAGGCTTGGGCTGTTACAAATGGTATCAGAGTCAGACACCGGGCGATGTGCCAGCGAGGAGGCTAGGCCCTAAAGGGGGTGGACACAAGGCGGTGTGCCAGCGAGGACGCTAGGCCTCGAAGGGAGGTGGATTGTGAGATCCCACATCGGTTGGGGAGGAAAACGAAGCATTCTTTATAAGGGTGTGGAAACCTCTCCCTAGGACGCTGGGCTTCGAAGGGGGGTGGATTATGAGACTCCACATCGGTTGGGGAGGAGAACGAAACATTCTTTATAAGGGTGTGGAAACCTCTCCGTAGCAGATGCGTTTTAAAAACCATGAGGGAAAGCCCAAAGAGGACAATATCTATAGCCATGAGCTTGAGCTATTACAAATGGTATCAGAGCCAAATACTAGGCAATGTGCTAGCAAGGAGGCTGAGCACCAAAGGGAGATGGACACAAGGCGGAGTGCTAGTGAGGACGCTGGGCCCCGACGGGGGTGGATTGTGAGATCCCACATTGGTTGGGGAGGAGAACGGAACATTCTTTATAAGAGTATGGAAACCTCTTCCTGAGTACAATATCTGCTAGCGGTGGGCTTGGGCTGTTACAAGTTTGATGCTTGAAACAGGCCTCTCTTGTTCAAGAAGTGCTCTTGTTTTATTGAATATCATCTCTATCAGCTCCGAATTGATTTCTTTTTCTTTTTCTCGTAGCGTGGTCGGAGATACATGTGTTGCAATGGAAGATTGGCTGCAGAATCCCACCGCCCACACGGCGTTAGACGATATTCTTCCTTGCGTCGACAACGCCACTGCCAAAGAAATTCAGTCCGGAACCAAGAATGTGAATTACCAACTTGTAAGTTTGGTCAATGGAGTGATCAACACAATCTCAAATGCCAACCCCCCTGCAAATGTCGCCCCTCCTCTGAATTACAATCAATCCGGCCCGTTGGTGCCGCCTCTTTGCAGTCCGTTTCATTCCAATCTCACGGACCGACACTGCTCGGTGAATGAAGTAGAACTGAGCAAAGCTCCTGAGGTAAGAGATATCTGATATAGCTAGCTCGAACAAGCACGTACAATGCAGCCTTTTACTGTCGAGTATCATATATCTAGCTAGCTCAATTCGAGTATGATATATGATATATGATATCTAGCTAGCTCGATTCGAGTATCATACATGATATAACTAGCTCAAACAAGCACGTACAATGCATTTTTCTTCGAAAATCTCGACATATATCTCGAATTATTGCGTGCAGGTTTGGACGACGTTCACTTGTCAAGTATCATCCTCTGGCGTTTGCACCAACACTGGCCGGTTGACTCCAACTTTATACAACCAAATGACAGCTGCAGCAAACGTGAGTTATGGTTTGTATCACTATGGACCGTTCTTGGTCGAACTCGTAGACTGTACGTACGTTCGACAAGTGTTTACGGATATAAGTAAGAATCATTGTCCCGGGCTTCGACTATACTTGAAATGGATATATGTCGGGTTGGTTCTGGTGTCGGGTGCTGTCATGCTGTCCCTGATCTTCTGGATTATATACGCTAGAGAGCGACGACATCGGGTTTATACTAAGCAGTTTATTTCCAGAGATCCAGGAGAACAAGACAAGGGCAGCTAGGTATCAGTCCAATATGCATGACACTAGACACTCTTTGAGTACTTTTTCTTTCCATGTACATTATTTTGTTGCATGAGAACTGATAGAGTTTCACTTATTTGATGAACTTCATGTGATTTTATTTAATGGTTGCCTTCTGTTTCCCTTTTAAATCTTTTGTTCATTTAACCCACGAGACTAGAGACCCGTCTTGAATGGGGTGAGAAATCTCCGTTTAAACACAGAATGAAGGAGGGATTTGGGAGAGATTTTTCTCCATTAGCTAAATGAGAACAGGGACTCTCAAGCCAATCCCGATTCTGCGTGTGACAGGTCCAAGCCACGAGGCTAGTGACAAGCTCTGAATGGGGTGAGAAATTTTCATTTAAACAGGAAATGAAGGAGGGTGCGGAGAGAGATTTTTGTACGTTAGCTAAATGAGGACATGGATAAGGATAATCCTCGTGTATCGAGCCAATCTTTGTCCTGCTTTACTTTTATCTAGTAATAGTCTTGATTGGTCTGCGAAATTCGATGAGTCAAGGATAGGTCGAAGCTAACAAATTAAGAATTTGTGGCTCGTCGAAATGTGGTTCTTCAATTTCATTATCTTTGACTTTTCCAGCATCTATAAAACGAGGACAGTGAATTATCTTAAAAAGATCGTTGAATGAAGCGGAAATCTTAGTTCTTTTTTCCCATCTATCACAAGGGGGCCTCGGACGAGGTAAAAGCTCATAGACATACCTACGAAGTTGATATATAACTCCAAAATTTAAGATAATTTGATTATTTTTATTTTTCCTTTTATTTGGAGGTTTATATTAGCGACTAAAATTAACATTTCATGAAAATAAAATTTAAATCGTTTTTAAATATAAATAGAGGGCAATTTGGGTATTAAATAAGAAAACGTTCTATTGGATTAGATACTGGATAGGGTGAGAAGGACGTGTAATCCAAAGCGGCTCTGACAGCTTACGTGGCAAGTAAATGGGATAGTAAGACAGCTGTCAGATCAAACGGTACCATTTTTTGTCGTTTTGGTATTTTTGGATTTAAACAGCCGAAAAGAAAAGAACAAAAAAGAAAAAAAAGGTAAAAAAGCCGAAAGCTCATATACCTGAACCACAGGCCGGTTCAACTAACCCAACCGCCATAGGGTTGGTCGGGTTAAACATAGACATCATTCGCAACTTTTCCCACCAAAATAAAATTTTATTTATTTATTTATATATTATTTTTGCTGTTCAGTCCTCCTACTTATTTAAATTAATATTATAGTTTAAACTTGTAAATGTGCAAAAGATGAAGGGTATGATAGAAAATACGCCGCTCTATAAATTTGATAGGAAACCCAATAAATAGAGAGTGGAGTTGGAAGCTCAAGATTCATCCCCTTCTCTCTCTACTGTGACGAAAATGGCGGCAACGTCTCGAAGATCAAATCAGCAGTTCTCCGCTCGCTCTCACCGTCGACCTCCAGTTTCTCCTCCAGATCGGCCGCTTCCTTCTTCTGCAGAACGACTTCCCCGTCGCGTGTGAAGCTTCACGGTTCGCCTTCGGTTTCCGTGTCGTCCATGCGCTTTTCTCTAGACCGTGCGATTTCTCCGAACAGATCCGTGTCTGTTTCTTCTCGCTGCGGTGGGAAGGATCGAGTGGTGCAGAGGCAGAGCAGTTTGAAGAGGACGTGTATGTGTTCTCCTACAACTCACCCTGGCTCGTTTCGGTGTAGTCTCCATAAAGGTACTGTTTCGCAGCCTCACGCAGCGTACTCTCCAAGTAGGTTGAATGCTCGTAGATCGGCAATGACGAATTCTCTGGTTAGAATTGGAGGCGTTGAAGGCGATCTTGTGAAGCGAGCTTTAGCGGCATTGATTCGGCCTTCTTCTCATCAGCAACGACGCCGAGTTGATTTCAAGGTAAAGAGTAGCCGGCTGTCGATTATGTCCAAGGCCGAAGAAACATAATAATTTTTCGGCATGATGAAATTGCAAACAATCTCTGAGGTTAGCAATTGCCAAATCTCTGAAGTTCGACTAATCTTACGGTGTTATCGTTTTCTCTCCGGAGACCATTACCGGCATTCATCACTACAGAACTCTTAAATCTCCTTTGTACAGAAATTTTATAAACCGATATGACATTATTTGTGTTCATCGGTGCTCAGACCTAAAATTACCTAAAATTTCGATTAAATCGAGCAATCGATCTCAATCGAATCAAATTCACATCAACTAAAAAGGTTCATAACCTCACTAAACGGACCAGATTTTAGAATTAGGGTTTGGAAATTCCTCCATTAGCAGTTTTACCTCTCTTGAATCCTGAGTTCCTGCATTCCGTTACCTCCGCCATTTGATTTGACGGTTTCCATGGATTCATTTCACTTCCATTGCCGTGGACTGCGATAGAGTTGTGGATAAGCATACAGCAATGATCAGGCTCTTTCATCGCCGCCTGCTTTGTCGCTTTCTGCTTTTTCTTTTGAATTCTCTGGAAGAGGTAAGAATTGGTATTGCTGCTTTTCCCTTTTCTTCTTGTGATCGGGATTTGTTTGTTTCATTTTTCGGGATTGATTTGATTGATTCTCAGCGGCCATGGATACGAATCGTTATCGAGTTTTAAAAAGACCTTCCAAAAGAAAATTGTTCATGGGCCTCAATTCATAACAACATCCTCCCTCGCATATCTACTAATGGCGGACTCTGATGATCCTGTAAACGTCTAAATTTTCCTACATGATGAAGTACTTTTTGGGGAACTCTTCCTAGGGATAAAAAAGTGTAATCAAAATACAGAGCCACAAAATCGGTGCCTGAAAGGGATGAATAAAGGAGAGGCGGCTCAGATCTGGAAATGGGGCAAAGCAGAGGAGGCCTACCATGGCGGCGAAGCCTAGCAGACAAGCCGGATCACCATGCCGATGAATCGAACCTCCTTGGCCATTGCCCTAAAATCCTCACACTCCAAGTTCAACACCATCATCATAGCCATTTTAGGGGAGAATTCCGGCACCATAGTTCACTGAAGGGCCGGACGTTTAGAGAGAGAGAGAGAGAGAAAGAGAGATAGACATACATACATATATATATACATATAAATATACAAACGCACACAAAGAGAGAGAGAGAGAGAGAGAGAGAGAGAAAGAGGGTTCGGAGGGGAAATCGCCGGCTGCCGGCGATACACAGCGAGGAAAAGAAGGATCTCCTCCAATCGCTCTGCAACAACGGAGCCTCATTCATGGCGGAGTGTGAGGCCGAACCCTAATTTTCCGCCGCTCTCCCCTCCCTCAATTTATAACCTCCTCCCTCTCCTTCCTCTATCTTCCTTAAAAAAAAAAAAAAAAAAAAAAAACTAAAATTTAGAAAATTATCAATATATTTAAATTTAATAAATTAAATTACATTTTAGTCTCTAACATTGAATTAAATGTCTGTTTGGTCGAGAATGATATATTTAAAAGTCACAAATTTATTAAATATAAAATTTAAATTTATATCAATTAATTTTTAATATTTTAAATTTATTAAGAACATATAAAACACAACTTTAAAAATTTAGATATTTAAGGGAAACAAAATAAAAAGGATATATTAAACATTTCAGTTAATTTAGCAAATTTATTATTTTCTTTTTAAAATGTTGTATCTCCATGAATAAACTTAGTAGTAATAAAATATTGTTAAGAATTGCAAACATAAAGCTTTCATAGCTCAGTTGGTTAGAGCACCCGTTTAGTAAGCGGGAGGTCTTGAGTTCGACTCTCAATGAAAGCATTTTTTGAAATTATTATTTCCTCTTTCTCCCGCAACTGTAAAATCCAATTAATTTCCATTAATAAATATAACAATTTGGAATTATATAATTTTACAATTTAATATCTAAAATATTATATTATTTATTCATTTTAATTAATTATTGTTTTGTAATATTAAACATTTAATTTGAAGAAGGAATAAAAACATAATAATTATTAAAGTACTTAACTAAAATATAATTAAACTTTGAATTATACTATCCATAAATTCCTTCCCACTATGCATTATATTCAAAGATGGGACCTCTTCAATAAATGAGCTAAGAGAATAGTTTTGAATTTTATGTTAGTGACAAATACGTCTCCATCACCCGCTCACCCGCCCAACTTTCGTGGAGGAGAGAGACTATTTAATGAACTTATTGATAATTGAAATGATAATTGATGTTTTATCTACTGAGTTACACTCAGAATTTGTAAATAACAGTACTGTCACAATTTAGTGCAACTTATTTTAGTTTGAATTAGTTATGGAATATATGATATTCGTAATCTTCCAGAATATAATAGTTAGGAAATATATCTTAGATATCGTAATCAGTTGAATTTGAATAGTAGTATATTTTATTTTATTATCAGGATTTAGTTAGTTTATATTATTTAGTATCTTGTATCCTATTTAAAGGTCGTGAATATCAATGAAGATTGAACATTCGATCCCAATTCTTTTTCTAATTCTTAAATCGGTATTCTTTCAGTTGAGTAATAATATTTTCATATCTATGCACACTTTTGAGTGGTAGATATTGCGTCAAGGACCCTCAAAATAAGAGAATAACGGGACCCTCAAAATAAGAGAATTGGGTTTGGTATCGATTTCTTGTTTCTCACATTTATTTTCATGAAAACAAGAAAAGAAAAGCAAAAAAGAGAAGTCAAAATTAGAACGTTATCGAATGAGCTTCGAACCTTGTTTAAGGTTTATCTTAGGTGAAAATTTAACTTATTTGAATAATAATTGATATGTACTTCTTTTGAGATCAGACATTCAAATCTTCGTACTCTTGTCTATTATATTAAATACTACATTTTATTTAAAAAAAAAAAAAAAAATTGAAATGTGTAGAGAAATTTTATGCATGGTGTGTAATGAAAAAAAAAAACTTCCTCTCCTTATCCATAATTTGTGTTTCTATATTCGATTTTAGTACAACAAATTAGGTAAGAAAGATTTGGATCTACGATACTAAATGAAGTAGTACATGTCAATTATTGTTCATCTAGTTCGAGTATTTCCAAGTGAAAAACGATACCAATTACAAATTTATAGGTCGATGGTTCAATCTTCGGATTCTTCCCCAAATGCCCAATTCTGTTCTGATGAATTTCCATGGCAGGTAATGGAGTTTTTGCGGAGATTCTCGATGGTGAAGTGTACAAATACTATTCCGAAGGAGAGTGGAAGAAATCCTCATCGGGGAAAACCGTCGCCATTATCAACCCCACAACGAGGAAGACACGGTACAGAGTTCAAGGTATAACAAAAAGAACCCAACTCTCCATGATTTTCTTCCATTCTCGTCGAATTCTGAGATTCTGAAGTTCGATTTACGAGACATTTGTTGAAAAATTGTTGGCGGTTAATAGAAATGTTTGTGAAGTATGAGGGTGTTTAGACGGAAATTTATGCCTGTAAGGTGTTTGATAAAAAGCCTGTAACCAAGAGGAGGTTAATAAAGTGATGGAAATAGCCAAAGCTGCTCAGGAATCATGGGCAAAGACTCCATTGTGGAGGAGAGCTGAGGTTCTTCACAAAGCTGCTGCGATTTTGACAGAACACAAAGCCCCCATTGCTGAGTGCTTGGTGAAGGACATTGCAAAGCCGGCCAAAGATGCAGTGACCGAGGTACTGTTGTTGTTTTTGTTGGATTGTAGCTTTCTCCATGAAAAATATGAAGTGGTAATGGTTTGAATACGTTTGAATGGTGTGAAGGTTGTGAGGGTCTGGAGATCTTGTTTCATATTGTGCTGAAGAAGGTGTTAGGATCTTGGGAGAGGGGAAGTTCTTGGTTGCTGATAGTTTTCCTGGAAATGAAAGGACCAAATATTGCCTTACTTCCAAGGTACATGTGTCTCCTCTTCTTCTCTGCTATGTCTAGAACAAGACTACTTTTAGATGATAACGCACATTCTGTCTCAACCGTTCATCTTTCGACTTTGTATGGCTAACGTTTTACTGAAACATACCCTGAACTTTACCTTTGATCTTTCATAAACGTTTTAAAAGATCTTTAAAATAGAAACTTGTTAGAACGTTGGATGAAAATTGAGTAATGGAACGATGTGATGGTGACATGAATTGTAACTTGTGACATGGAATGATGTGATGGTAACTTGAATCGGAACATAAAAAGGGATCTTATCAAATTGTTCTAACCTAGGATAATAAGCCTTACTTCACTATCGAGAAACGAAAGAAGACTTTCATCTCCAAGTTTAACTTAGACATAGCTTGCTTCTTTTTGGGTGTGAAGCAGTGTCAAACCAAAATACCAAACAAGTATTAGCTCTCCCTGAAAAGGAGGTGATCCAACCACACCTTCCAGTATGGCTACCTTGTTATGACTTCACTCCAGTCACTAGCCTTGCCTTCGGCTTCCCCTCTTTGTGGTTAAGGTAACGACTTCGGGCATGACTAGCTCTCATAGTGTGACGGGCGATGTGTACAAGGCCCGGGAACGAATTCACAGCCGAATGGCTGACCAACAATTACTAGCGATTCTGGCTTCATGTAGGCGAGTTGCAGCCTACCATCCGAACTGACAACGAGTTTTTGGAGTGGTAACCTGAAAGAGAAATTGGGACCTAACACCACATTTGAAGTCTCAATTTCCACCCAACATTCTACTAGATTTATCCCATAGATAGTTTTGAAAGGATAATAATGTAAGTTTCAAAAGAATAAGGGTATTTGTTTTAACTATAAGCAAAAAATAATATTTCATTCTCCTTCCCAACTGAGGTAGATCTCACAAATGGGTGATCTCACAAATAGGTGTCAAGTAAGTTAGCTCAATACTTATTTTGTTTTGATGACAGTGGCCAAAGGTGTACTGCTGTCAAGGTTGTTTTGGCAATGGAGTCCATCGCAGATGCTTTGGTGGAGAAAGTAAAGGCCCGTGTGGCTAAATTAAGTGTTGGTGCACCTAAAGACGACTCAGACATTACTCCAGTCGTGACCGGGTCGTTGGCGAATTTCATTGAAGGGTTGGTAATGGATGCAAAGGATAAGGGAGCAACATTGTGCCCATTAGACAAACACGACTCTCCACAATGGTATGATATTTTCCACTTTGAGCATAAGCTCTCGTAGCTTTGCTTTGGACTTTCTCAAAAGGCCGCATACCAATAGATAGTATTCCTTTATTATAAACCCATGATCATTCCCTAAATTAGTCGATATGGGACTTTCATCCAACTGTGCCAAGAGTACAAGAGTACAGAAGAGAAGAGAAGGCAACCTGATATGGCCATTGTTGTTAGATGATGTTAGGCCTGATATGAGGATCGCATGGGAGGAACCTTTTGGACCAGTTTTTCCAGTCATTAGGATCAGTTATATTGAAGAAGGGATCCACCATTGTAATGCTAGCAACTTTGGACTTCAGGTACGGATATTTCTCCCTCTCATCCTTCCTACTAGAAACAACTTGAGATTAGAACAGTTTTGAGAATGATATTCTGTTTATAGAACAAAAATTATGTCAAAACAGGGATTTGTCTTCACAAAGGACCTCAACAAGCGATATTGATAAGCGATACAATGGAAACCGGGACAGTTCAAATCAACTCTACCCTTGCTCGAGGACCCGATCATTTCTCGTTCCAGGTACAATAAATATCTACATTTCCACCTTTTTTTTCAAAACGATTATTGATAAGGAAACCCTAAGTAGTTGAATCTAAAAACTCTCGTAAGTGCCTAGATATGTAAACCCTTAGTTCATAAATGCAAAAAAAAAACCCTAAACCAATTTGATTTCGTTCCAAATGATTTCAACTCCTGGGAATTTGATCTAACAACCTTATCGAAGAATAAGACCTTTAGATCTAGATATGTCTAAAAACCTCAAAATGATAAGGAAGCAAAGGGAAATTAAGATTCGGATTACCTTGTTGATCAAATATCTCAAGGCAAAAACACTTGTTTGAGATTCGAATCACTTCACAAGAAAGATCGATCATGTAAAGCTTGAATGATTCTAAACATGCAACCTGAACTACATAGACTTGCAAAGAAACTTAGCTCTTTGACTAAATGAAAGCATAAATGTTCTTTTTACTACATTTTCTCGATCCACTTTACAAGGACAACATACATGACTTTATATAACCTCAAAATGAGAACTCTTAACATTCCATGAGATATTTCAAGAGTCGTAACTTTTATACTTTATGACCATAATTAGTCACTGTGTACATGTGATGAAATACCATAACTCTGAATCATCCTCCACAAAAAAACTTGTAACCATCTAAGAATAAACTAAACTCAATTACGATTGAGATGTCTTAGTTCATATCAGTTATCGTGTTCATGGATCTAGGCGCGTGGAATTGGTTCTCAAGGAGTCACCAACAGCATAAACATGATGACCAAAGTGAAGACCACAGTTATCAACTCGCCAACACCTTCCTACACCATGGGTTAGTTTGTTTGTTAGCTTTATTTATACCATAGTCTTATGGTAAATAGTGTTAAAAAGAAATATGGTATGATATCAAATCTTTTAGCTAAAAAGTATCTCTTATTTTTAAGTCAACGAACAACGTGTGGAAGTGGAAATTTGAGCCTCTAACCTTTATTATCTTTTATATAACGAGTTGGTCGGTGATTGATATAACAACGTTTTGATTTTGAGTTATTGCATTTAATCTTTAATGATATAAAGACGACAAAGCTGATAATGAGGCGAGTTATGATTAGATATGTCCATTTAACCTACCCTCCGGTGAGAAGTTCCCATTTAAACGAAAATGAAGGAGAGAGGGGGAAGATTTTTCTTTTTTTAGCAAAACGGGGCCAAGATGGGCATTATATTCTCCAATCTCAGTCCTACCTCACTTTTATGTTGAAGAATATGTTGGATTTATTAGAACGTATATTTTTTAAATAAAAATTATATTAAAAACGAAAAATTACCCATTAAAAATACTAATTAATTTGAAAAATATATTAAAAAATGGATAATCTATGGAGTCCCGTTAGAGAGAAAGTATAACATTTATGAATATTTTTATTAATTTAGCTTTTTTTTCAAATAAATAAAATTTTAGAAAATCACTATCATAAATTAATTATAAATATTATTAAAAAAATAATGTCACACTTTCTATCATTCCCTTAATCTAAACTTTGTAAGCCCTTAGTTATACACCATGTGATATGATATTAAATGTCACATGTGACATAAATCTTATTTGTTACTAAGAAAAAATAAATATCCCCAATATATATATATATAATAAAGTGGCAACCATAGCCACCTAGCTTGTTTTGGAAATCCCAAAATATTTAATTAATAAAAGTAATGATCATATGATAGACAAATATTTATTTTATTCTTATTTTAAATTTGATTTATTCCTCATAGCTGTTATAGTTCACATATAAATCTTTAACCCAATTCTATATGAACTTGATATAATATTTAATGACCATTAAAAAAAACCAAGAGCGTATAAATAATGACAAAATAATAATATTAAATAATGTTTTATTCATCTGTATCCATCCATCTACGAGATACGTTGTATAATGATAATTTAGTTGCATAAGAATATCAGTATATTTAAACATATTAAATTACATACTAGAACTAGAATTGGTGTCCCCTACACCGATTCAAAATCTCCATCCCAATTCTGACTTGAGAGGGTGATCCCCGAGATAAACGAACTAAACAAAAAAGGGCGCGGGAGCCCGCTCAAATTTTTTAGAGGTAAATGTTATTGATTTGCTATATGGTTGACTCATATTAAGTTGTAATGGTCCATATCTCAAATTTGGACTCCGAATTTAAATTTCAGTCCGATGTCGGATAACTCTAACATTTCTTGCATCACTGCTACATATAGGTTTTTTTTAGCATATTTTGTCATCGTTCCTACGAATATTTTTTAAAATTTAAAAATTAAATAGACAGAAAATTTATAATCTAATTTTAGAAACGTATTTAAGAGTTTTTATATAATTAATAAATGGTAAAAATGGAAATTATTTAACGGTAATATTTTGTTTTTGAGTCAAAATGGTTGTTATAATTCAAAAAAGAATTTTCTTTTTTAATTAAAATTTATTTGTTGTTTGAAAAATTGACGCTCCTGATAATTAGTTAAACTAACTGTATTGCCGCGATTGGCGTTAAAATTAGTGGGAAAATAAATTAAAATAAAATGAAAATTAAGCTTGTGGCGGCTATTTTTTGAGGCCTACTTGGATATGTCTTTTCAAACTCCACTCGCTTCTCTAGATTATTTTCTCTCACGCGCTCAAAATCCTATTATTATTACAAATTTTGTCAATTTTTTGGACAAATATTGCTATATTAATGTCCAATGTCTTCAAATTTTGGACATTTTCTAGCCTATATTAATCATTATTCAATAAGTTAAATTAATTTTTTATATCTTTAAAACTGTCAGCTAAATGGAGTTGAGAACGTAAATTACATTCGTCATTCCGTTCCCAATCTTGCATTTTCCCTGTTAGCTAAACGAAACTGAAAACGAAAATAAAATAGGAACTTCTTCTGTCTCTGTCTCGAGATTATCTCTATACATATATAGACAGACATATTAAAAATTGTTATATCATTAAATTATTCGATAAAATAAAATAGAGAATTTGGAAGTAGCTAGAGGAGAATTATATAAATTAATTGAGGATGTTTTGATAAATTTATCTAAAATCAATTTAATTAGTTTAATAAAAATGTAAAATTTGTAATATATATATATATATAATAAAAGAAAGTGAGCATCACGCGCTTCTTTGTTACTTGAAAATGACCAAATTGTCTTTATCTTCCACTATAAAATCTCAGTAATCCCACCTTCCATGGCTCCCTCACTCCTCTGTTTATTTATCGCCGGACTGATATGAGACTCACCAACTCCCTCCCCGACCTCCATAGCCACCGCCGTAACCAACCACCGGAGACCGACGACTCTCAACTCCACCACCACCTTCAGACTTCCGTCTTCCATCCACCTTCCTTCTCCTCTGATGATTTCCTCGACCAAATCCTCTCCACCGCCCCCTCTCCCTGGGAACTCCCCATAGGACTTCCAAATCCCCACTCCAACCTCCCTCCTCAGCCACCGCCGCCATCTAATCCTGACAATGTCGCGTTTCAGATCGGCGACGCAACTCCAGCGGGCAAAATGGCCATGGCCTTGCTTCAACAGCAGTTACTCATGTCGAGAGGAATCGCCACCGTCTCCGATGATTCCAGTCTCCTTCCAATGCTTAGTAACGACGTCGTTGATGTCGAAGGCTCTTCGTCCTTCAAATGCCCTAATCCGGTACTCAAAATCAAACTCTCAAATCCAATCGCTAATCGTTCAATTCGTAAATTAGGTTTCGATTTGGTACCATTTCGATCTTATTCCTGTAAATTAATTTCATAAATCCTTCAGATTAACCACGGCTCTATCATTCCCTCTATCTTCAACGAATTCACCGGGTTTCTGAACGCCTCTGGTTGCAGCCAGAACCAGAATCAATTTCAGGCAGTAAGTAGAGTTCGATTCAATCGTACACTTCAAAAAATAACCTCACCATTATTTTAAAGCTTCATTTCACCAATCTGCAGGGAAATTCAAATTCACAGAAACAGAACTTCATAGTTCCGGTATCAATCGATCCTCCACCTCCGTCTGTCCCTGGCTCCGGCGGTGGTTCTGCAACATCAGCTCAGCCCCGGCAGAGAGTCAGAGCTCGGAGAGGACAAGCCACAGATCCTCACAGTATAGCGGAAAGAGTAATTAACTTCCTCCGTTTATTTTCATTTTCATTTTTGGAATTTTCATTTTCTTACTCTGTAATTTTTAACAGTTACGAAGAGAACGAATTGCAGAGAGAATGAAAGGTCTGCAAGAACTGGTTCCCAACGCGAACAAGGTCAGTTTCGTCTTTTCCATTTCTCTAGGGTCTTTTCGTAATTTCGCTTACACGTGTCGACAGCAGGTTCCCTTTTAATTTATTCGACGGTTCTGGTTCTGCCACGTCAAATTATCATAATCTCTATCTGTATATTTTGTATTTCTCGGCCGGAGACCGTACTCTTAGTTTGCGGGATTTGCAGCCCCAAATAAAGTATCATAAGGAATCCAAAATTTAAAATAAGCTTAAATTATATATATAATTTATTTATAAGATAAGAAAAAGAATTAAGAATATTATTTTAAGATGTGTGGTTGATTTAGCTTATTTGAATGAACAAAGTCTCCAAATTATTGTTGAATACATTCTTTTAATAAAATATGTCAACATGTGTAAAGTACAGAAAGATTTTAAATAGTATACAAGCTTCTAATACCATTTTCTTTAATGGGTTGAGTATGTTTTCTCGAGATTCAAACTCTTTTAGTATAATACAAATAATATGCTCGTTGAACTATGTTCAAGTCGATTTCATATATCACTTGAGATTCCAATCCAATTTGAGACTCAATCTTAGTATAATACAAATGAAAAAGTTTATGATTTGATCTTTCTATTCTTTGGTTGTTGGATTTTTTGTATTGTTTTCGTTGGGTTCAACACAACATATAGCGATGTAGATTTGAACCCTGATCCACTAATCGATGTTATATTTGCTAACTAGTCGTTTGGGAAATGTTTGGTCTGATTTTGTGCTCGTAGTTTATTTGATCTCTCATTCTATAGTTGTTGAGTATTTTGTATTGTTTTCGCTGAGTTAAACACAACATATAGCGGTGGAGATTTAAATTCTGATCCAGTGATGGATGTTGTATTAGTTAACTAGTCGTTTGAAAAATGTTTGGTGTGATTTTGATTATATTTATTTGAAGTTATATTATTTGGAAGGTATTGGTAGGAATAATAATAATAATAATGATGATGGAAATGATAGAATAAGTGGGATGATTGTAAAGAGGTTGGTTTTTTGGAATGACAGACAGACAAGGCTTCAATGCTGGATGAGATCATAGACTACGTAAAGTTCCTTCAGCTTCAAGTCAAAGTAATCTTTCTTTATCTTTATCTTTCTGTGCCTTGTTTCTCTCACAACTGTTACAGACATTCAAGATAACTTAAACAAATTTGTATTGCTTTTCTTTGTTGGCTCTTTGCTTGCAGGTTCTGAGCGTCAGCAGATTGGGCGGTGCCACCGCCGCCATGCCTTCCCTTCTACCCGATTCTTCCACTCAGGTATCACCCCCATCACTTCTGACAATGTTGGAATTTTATATTTGATGGGATAATTCTATCCGCTCTAAATCGACTTAAACTTATAATTTAATTGAATTTAGTGTTTATAGATTTTAAAGTTCTTTTTGTTAGACGAACACGATTCTCCACAATGATATGATATTGTCCACTTTAAGCATAAGCTCTCATGGTTTATTAATTTTGCTTTGGGCTTCCCCAAAAGGCCTCATACCAATGAAGTATAAACCTATGATCATTCCCTAAATTAGCAGATGTGAGACTTCCATCATCCAAACACTTTTTAGATGTCGATGGTATTTAATTTTCGAATCTTGGAACGAATTCCAGGTCGTTGAATTTTGTGTTGAGCTTGAAAGTTTGTAGATTTGTGAATTTCTTTTTGGTTCGGCATGAATTTTGTGGTAGAATGTGAGTGGTCGGCTAGTAGGTTTGAATCCTAAAGGATAGGAATGAGGGCCCATTGAAAACTACTCTAGAGGAAGAAATTAAAGTCTCCATACACGCATAATCATGGAAAAGGACGTTTGGAATAATCCTTAATTCATGATTTGTCATGTCTTAAAAAGTCAACCTATCGAGCTTGATGAGCTTTGATATTCTATTAGATAAATATAAATTATGTACCTTATAATAATGGTAAGATCTCTTCTTATTTTTGATGTGGGATCTTCTTTTAGGGTGGCACTGATTGCAACTTGTCCAACGAAACCGGTGGGGCTGTTGGACAGACCTCTACCGGAGGTCCGACGAGTAACGACACGATGGCGATAACGGAGAACCAGGTGGTGAAGTTAATGGAGGAGGACATGGGCTCCGCCATGCAGTACTTACAAGGCAAAGGCCTCTGCCTCATGCCCATCTCTCTCGCCACCGCTATCTCTGCTGCCACGTGTCACAGCCGCCCCATCACGACATCGAAGGGCGGAGGAGATGCCCCCACTTCTCCCAGCCTCTCGGCGTTGACCAGTCAGTCAACCGTCTTGGGTAACGGCACCGTCGACAGAGCGGTCAGAGACTCTGCCTCCGTTTCGCGGCCGTGAGTTGACGAGATTATGTAAACGGAGAATCGAACGTTGACTTGGTAAGCCAATGCCGACTAAAGTCTATGGAAATATGGCTCCTCTTTAGTGACTCAATACGGCGCCGTATTTGCCTAGCCTTTAGTAGGGAGGAAATTGTATATTCCCTTTTTTTTTTCTTTATTAAAAATTAAGTGTTTTTTTTTTTTTGTTTTTTTTTTTTTTTGGTGATGAAATTAAATAAAATATTGAGTAATAATGGGCTTAATTAAAAAATGATTATGATTAATCTTAATATGATTGCTTTTGCGTAGGCCATATGGACCCCTTATATGAAGATTAAAGAACATAATTTGATTAATTAAGTGTTGGTTGGTGTTTGTTTGTTGATTTAAGAAGTAGATTAGGACTTAAGTCAACCCCTAATTATTCTAATTAATTTGTTTTATTTAAATAAACATGCTGACGTGTCAATTGTTAACTTTAATTATGGAAGCTTAAACCAATTTGATTCCATTTTTATGATTCAACTTTGACCTAAGTTATTTTAATTGTTTTGTTTTTCTTTAAAATCAAATATTCAACTCAACCCTGTCTCGAGTTGGAGTCAAATAAACGAACATTAAAGTAGTTTAGAGAATGATCATGGTTTATAAACAAAAAATACTCTCTCCATTTGTATGAGGTTTTTCGGGGAAGCCCAAAGCAAAACTATGAGAGCTTATGCTCAAAGTGAACAATATTATACCATTGTGGAGAGTCGTGTTGTTCATCTGACACAACCTAACGATAGAAATTGAACAGCAACATATCTATATTTTATTTGAAATATTAAAAGAATATTGAAAATTAATAAATAATGTTCCTTTTAACCCAACCCAAAAATAGATAGTTGGGCTCTGAGTCCTACTCAAATCATCTAGATCACCAGTTTACGTCCGAAATTTTTTTCAACTCAACCCGTGTACATCCTTAAGAAAAAAAATGAGGCGTTGAAACGTTAGGGACTATTATTATTTGTAGCCCTACATGATATTCTAAGTGGGCCTGCTTGGGCTGAAAATAATGGGCCGGACCATCTGGTTTTCAGTTCGACTCCCCAACCAGCCCAACCAATTTCTTGGGCCTGTTATATTGGTGGATCGTACTTTCCACGCTTGGATTAGAGTATAATTAAATGAATAAATAATGTATTTACTTTACAAGTATTTTTAAGGTTCAATTATTCAAAAATAATTTTGAGAAAAATAATAATAATAACAAGACTAAATTAGAGAGTGAAAAATTAAAATCTTCTCTAGGGTTCATTAACACGGTAGATTAAGTATCTGTACTCGTTAGTAAATAGTTCAATTTATATCCTTGCAACGATTGAACTAAAGAAAGAGAGAGAGATTAAAGAGCGTCCGTTTTTTGATATTTGACGTCAGTTAAGTTAAGTAAATATTACGATATAGACAATAACGTCTTGTCTAAATTTCTTTCGAATTAATAAAGTATACATGAGTAGGAAATCATTAGCAACAGTTGGACTAGCTATTTCCATAGTGGTCTCAACCAACCACATCATCCAACTCTATATGGTCTCAATTCATCTTGAATTTGTGAATTAATCAAATGTGACGGAGGATACCTATTTCCATAGTGGTAGAATTTTTCAATAAATTTCAATATCTATGAACCCGACAATCTGAACCGAACCGTTCCAACTCAAATTATAAGAGTTGGGTTGGGTTGGGTTGGGTTGGGTTGAGTTAACATTTCAAGTTGGGTTGTAGTTAACCCGAACTAAAAATAAAGGGTTGGGTTATAACCCGACTTTTTTTTGTTAGTCTAAAAAAAATTTCTCAACCAACCCAACCGGACTCGTATACACCCCCTATTGTTTGTAACAGAATATCTAATGAAATATCAAAATAAATCAATATTCTCGATCCATATTCCTATTCCGACTATTAATTGATTAACTTATTATTATGGGTATTATTATAGTAAATAAGTCGCTGAGAACTATGCTGTAATATTGAAATTTAAATTTTTTTTTTAGATATGTGAAGTTTGCTATATGTTTTTCATACCAACTTTGTCGTGTATATTTCATTAAAGTTTTCAAATCATTCAAAGTCAATCTATAGTCGACAAAACACCAAATAATGTCAGGATTTATCAAAAGTCAAACAATCAACGTACATTTAATTATTTAATATCCAAAAAATAATCTAATGCTAGGAGTTTTTTTTTTTCTTCAAATTTGAAACATTTTATATATAGTATATGACCGAACATGTTCGTGCTAATTTTGAAACAATTGGATTGTGGATGACCGAACAAAACAATTGGATTGGATTGTGCTGATTTTGACCGAACATGTTCGTGCTGTATATGACCGAACAAAACAAAGATACAATTATGGATCTTTTTTCAATCTAACTCGACTCAACTTTTGTTAAGAAGAATCATGTCAGCAGTCATCGACTCTCGAAACGATTGGATTAAACACAAACACAACAACATTTCTTCCTAAAAAAATTATTGTTGTTCGGTAAGAATCGATGTCTTTTGCCTCAAAATTTTGGGGTTTCATCAAAATTTGATGGGTAAGAATATCATCATTTAGCTTAGACGCAATATGTCGCCGCCACCGCAACACAACCACTTGCTTTTGTCACCGCCACAACATAGTCAGCTAGTGTTTGTCTCACCATTGCAGCTCAATTATTAAGAATTGGGAATGACTGAATCAAAGAAAACACAACTTGGTCAATTGGATACTGGTTCAATTCGATTTTGTCCCACTGGTTCAATTATTGGCCAAAATCGAGTGCTTCGATTCGATTTTGGGTTGACCTCGGATCCAATTTAACCTAAAATGAGCTTTTTTTAGATCATGAGGGAAAAAAAAAGCTAGCAACCCACTCAGAATTGTTAGTGGTACAAGTTGTTGAAACAAAAAGAAAGAGGAATTTTCTTTTCATATTTTTGGGTTTGTGGTGTTTGTTCATAGCCCTAATTAGTGCAATGTTTGGAGATTTCAAAATCTTTGCTTTGCTTTTTACAAATGTGGAAGACTACTCAATATGCACAAAATCAAATTCCTCTCAAACAACAAAAAGAAGTCAATGTAGAGTGATCGAGACATTATTCCAATATCAATATCTTACGTTCTAGATATACGAGTCTATAGATATCCAATCTCTCATGCATGACTTCCAGGGCTTCAATGGAGTTGGTAGCTTCAGAACCGTTAAATTATAAGTTTGATCTACCGTTTCTGTTGAACCTTCTAACACATAGGACCATGTGATTGTTGGTAATGATAGGTGATAGAGGTTATAGAGTCCGTGTCTCAGCCATATAAGATTGTGTTTTTCTCGTGACGGAATAGAAAAACAGGAACAGACCCAACCGAGCTATCTTTGACTAGAGTGAATAGAAGGTATTCACTAGTTGATGCAACTATGCCATCTCTCCAAATTTTTATGGTCAGTACTCGATGCATTGAATTTCTAACAAATGCTTTATATTGATGCAAGATTTGATCATTCACACCACTAATGAAAAAATTTATAAGAGTGTCCATTCATCAGCCTTTTTTTCATTAGAGATGAGGTCAGATGAGTTGAATTTGGTAAACAAAATTATTGAAATAGGCTCGGATGAACTATGTGAAATGATATTAAGAGTGAAATCGTTATATGAGCTCAGTGAAACCAGTCGTACCTATGAATGAGAGCCTAAGTTGTGTATACTAAAGTTGAAGTGCTATGAGGCTTAGAACCCTAAGCTCGTACGACAGGTACCCTAACTAGGGTTTCTAACTCGTAAAAGTTTACGTATTCATGAAATATAACAAGCTCGAGGTTTTGGATAAACGAACTTACATACCGAACATTGACTCAACTCGTTAGGTTACGAAACAATAGGTTTAATGCATATTTAAGAACTTTGTTGCCATTGGCATGGTGAGTGTCCCTTGTTTAACGCAGTCACATCCCCCTCTTGTCCAATGTGCAGAATCCAAACCAAAATTGAGCCACAAAAGTTGACAAAATGTCCCTACCACCACCATTATTGAATCAATCTGATTGCTCCAAATCAAACTAACCCTAAGCCCATTATGGCTTCTCCACACAAATTATGAAAACAATGCTTCAAAGATTGAACATTAACCCAATCTCCATCTCCCTTGTTCTTCATCTTTCATGTCTTTTCTCCCTTCAATCCCTATTAGTCAACTCTCTCTTTCATCAATCTTTTTTCTTGATCTCACTTGGCTTTAGGGTTTTTTGTTTCATTGGTTTTCGATACGATCCAAAACCCAATACAAAAAGATTGAACTTTTTGTCAACGGTGAGAGGGACTGTAACAGCCCAAATCCACCGTTAGCAAATATTATCTCTCTGGGTTTTCCTTTTCAGAGAGGTTTTCACACCCTTAGTATAAGAATGTTTCGTTCTCCTCCCCAATCAATGTGGGATCTCACAGGAACAAGACATTCGTTATAAGCATGTGGAAACCTCTCCCTACATATGTTTTTAAAACACGTCTGCTAGGGAGAGGTTTTCACACCCTTATAAAGAATGTTTCGTTCTCCTCCCTAATCATTGTGGGATCTCACATGAACAAAACGTTCGTTATAAGCATGTGGAAACCTCTCCCTACATATGAGTAAACCCAAAAGAGAAAACCCAAAGAGAACAATATCAGTTAGTGGTGGACTTGGGCTGTTACATGAACCGATAAACTTGCTTTTCTATGTACTATCCATCACCTCCGCATAATTATTAGAAGAAGTCAGAGGTCAGAATCAGGCAATCGATAAATCGTTGGGAGACGTAAAAGAGAGATTACATAATTTATTACATAATGAATGAGTAGTGAATAGTGGTGGTTGTCCATGTCTTTATATATAGCTTTGTTATGAAAAGAAATCAAGATTGATTGAGAGAGAGAGAGAGAAGAAGAAGAAGAAGAAGAAAACCCTAATGAATCTTTGTGTGTTTGTATGATGAAAAGAAGTTGTTGGGGTTTGGGAAGAGCTGACAGAAGAGAGTG
Source organism: Cucurbita pepo subsp. pepo (assembly GCF_057944985.1). Taxonomy (NCBI): domain Eukaryota; kingdom Viridiplantae; phylum Streptophyta; class Magnoliopsida; order Cucurbitales; family Cucurbitaceae; genus Cucurbita; species Cucurbita pepo. The sequence continues at coordinate 16,248,275 of NC_141808.1, read as the reverse complement.
AGCACACACTGCAAGCAATTGTATGAGAAAAGTTCATACCTTTACCAGTTTGTGCTCATTTCTCTTTCTGTCAGGCCCCTCTTTCTTCACTCCCTCTTCCCCTTCTCTTTACTTCATTCAATAACCTTCTTCTTTTTCTTTTTCTAAGGACCCGAACCCGAACATCGAGCATCGAGGAGCGAAACATGGAAGAAGGGAGTTCGAGCAATGTATATGACGATGACGACGAGCAACAATGCATCACGAGAATGAAAGTAAGCGATGATGTTGTTTGTGAATAAAACATCTTCTATGTTGCATCATGATATTAAGTCTCATGCATATGTATGCTCATAAAAGTCATGATATATGGTTTACGTCAGCTGGAGAGAGAAACGAAACATTTTTTACAAGGGTGTGGAGATTTCTTCCTAGCAGACGTGTTTTAAAGTTGTGAGGCTGATGGTGATATCTGTTAGCGGTGGGCTTGGGCGGTTGCAATTTGACTTTTTCGTTCTATATGATTTACGTGAGATTTCACATTGGTTGGAGATGGGAACGAAGCAATCTTTATAAGAGTGTGTAAATTTCTCCCTAGTAGACGCGTTTTAAAGCTGTGAGGCTGATGGCGATACGTAGTGAGCTGAAGCGGACAATTTTTGCTAGCAAACTCGAATAACTACTTGAAAAGTGAAGCATGTCTACAAACTTGGAGAACATAAAGGTGTTGTGCGGATAATCGATGTGTATAAAAGTGATACATACTTGTGTTCTAACTCAGCAGTGTATCACTAACGGGATATTTTTAAACTTGCATTTTAGAGTTTATGTTTTACAATGATTTTCGGAAGATCCCAAATAAAAATTTTAATTGTTCTAAAGATAATGTTTTGTCTCATACTTTTTCTCGCGAGTTTTCAATTACTTTTAGCATGCATGTAATAACGTCTTAGTTAGTCTAAGTTCAAAAAGTCGGATCGTTATGACTAACCCAAAACCCGAAAGCCGAACCGAATAACTTTAACCTAAGTTTCTTACCATTTGGGCTTTTAAACTTTTGGGCCTTGGATATGGGCCTTGACCCAGTCAAAGATCCTTGAATAAAAGGGCCTCTTTTTATTACAATTTGCAATTATGGGCCAAAATTTCTAAAGATAAAAAGTATATTAAAAAAAAAAATATTAGGTTTTGCACAATATTGGTAAATAGAATGGTAAAAAAATATAGTGAGTGAATTTCCATAAAGACCCTTCACATTTTTTCTTCTTTGAATACACACCGAGCGTCGACGGATGACGAGGATGTCAACAAACAACGATTGTTGGTTACGACAGTAATAAACAATGGTAAACCTCCGAATAGCGAGACCAAACCCCGTTGCCTCAGGACAGGAAAGAAGAAAGGAGATCTGCTCATAGTGACCATCGAACCTTGGGCCCGAAGTATAAGTCAGTATGTGTCCAATGAGAGAGGAAGCTTCCGGACCACCTTTTCCAGCCAGATAGCGAGCGATCACTCAACAATTCACACTAAGAGAGGCCGCCAAGGCGAAGTTCTTTCATTCCTTTACCGAGCTACGGATCCAAGAGCGCCCAACTCAAAAGATTAGGCTATTTCAAATTTGTGGGTATATTTTAACGACAAAGAACAATTGTATTTGTGGATTTACTTCAGTTCTGAGCGTTTTACCGAAGCATATATTTTCAAATTTCTTTATTTTGACGATTTAACATTTTATAAACTCGACATTTTTTTTACCTTCATCGTAATATGATCATATTACCTACTTGTCTTGATAACCCTAAACCCTAAAATTAAGCGGGTTTTGTTTATAACAATTTTATGTTAGGAGATCTCGTACTCATTTTTCTAGGATGAATGAAACGGAAGCGGAGCTGTTATTGGCTTAAAATCACTTCTCACGAAGCTAAAGTAAATTGAGTATAATTCAACCAGTTAAAACATGATTTTCGACTCAGAGGTCAAACGTTTCAACAAAATGATGACGTGGAAATCTCGGGCATTTTCATCAATCTCATCATGCCCGTGTTCATTTCAATATTAATTTTTTAATTTAAAAAATGGTGAAATAATTGAAGACTTTAGAGAATGAATGATTTGAATAATTGAAAATTAATTTTAGAGATAACATTATTTTATTAGGAATGGAATAAGGTTCGTTCTTTTTGTACATCAAATCATTTTTAATTTGTCTATTTCATTACCTAATTACAATTATTTAAAGTTTCTTTTTAGTTTTTAAATTCATTATTTTTGCTTTTTCAGCTTTTGAATAATCTCGTTTTTTTTGTTTTGTTTTGTTAAGATATCGATATGACATGAATTTATTAATTTTATATATCATAGTGTTCGTGCATTGTGTTAGGCTCGATTTAACAACTTTTAAACTTAATTCAGTCGTTCCATGATAAATTTTATCGGTTTAAACCGTTCTTGCTTAATCCAATCCAACTATAAATTTGTTAGTTGAGTTTGTTTGGGTTTTTATTAAATTTTTTAGTTTTAATATAAAAAAAAAAACAACTCTTTTATTTATTTTAAATAATTTAATATTTACAACTCAGTCTAATTATATTTGTTTTAAATTAACAATAAATTCAAGTTATTTCCGTTTAACCCAATGGAAGAACCAATCCAACTCATAAAATATTTATTTATTTGAACTCAACCCGACTCAAACCGTACGAGTTGAATTGGGTTGATAGAATTTTTTGGGTCAATGAATTTTTTTGAATATTCTCACTCGACCTTATTTTATTTATGCACACATTTTTTAAAAATTTATAAACACTATTTTGATTTAGAATCTACCGTAAATCTTTTTTGCTTCAAGTTTATCTTGTTGGATGATGGAAGTCCCACATGGGATTATAAGTGAGGAATTTGGTACAAGGCCTTTTAGAGAAGCCCAAAGCAGAGCCATGAGAGCTTATGATGCTTAGAGTGGACAATATCATACCATTGTCGAGAGTCGTGTTCGTCTAACCTATCTACTTTTTAGTGGTGTTCGTTAATCTCGAAAATTAAGTTGCAAGATGAAAAAGACGAGAAACGCGAAAAATGTTTGCTGTAAATTGGAAAAACGCTTTGAAAGTAACAAAAGGAGTGGGAATAAGTGCAAAAGGGAAGGCTTGAGGACATAAAAGGTGTTTGATTATTGTCCCAAAAGAGGACAATAATTGTACATAGCAATTCTATGTGCAAATCATACAAACAACACTATGCCCATCTTTTCATCCTTTTTCAATAATTGGTTCGGCGAGGTTCGAGTAACGAAAGGATACATGAATGAACTAATAAGATATCTGAACGAGAATAATCATAAACATATAATGGTTAAGTGTGTTTGACGTAGAATGATTCTTTATTTAGGAACTTCATTGTAAAAGGATCGGTGTTGATCTGTGAATAATCAATTTAAGACAAGTAGTTAACATGGTCATGCCGAAAAGGATGGTGGAAGGGAACGTTGAGGCCATCAGGTGCCTTAGAAGCAATTAAAGACAAATAGGGAGCATGACTTGTCACAGTGAATGTCTGTAACAGTCCAAACTTAAGTAGATATTGTCTTATTTGAGCTTTCTACATTTTTATAAGGAGTGCTTCGTTCCCCTCTCCAACTGATATGAGATCTCAAAATGTTGGAGCTATCAAGGGTTGAATTCGTATCCAAATCTTGGGCACGAGACGTTATATTTTTAAATATTAAATATTAATTGGGTTTATTTTGTTGAATGAAGTGGATGAAATTGCAAATTAAATTACTACATGCCAAGGTAAAACTTTGTTAACTTTTACTGTTAAACAGATTTTTTTTTTTTTTTTAATCACAAATATGGTTTCAATTATTATATTTTAGAACACAACAAGGACAAGACTGGACCTTTTTGTTTCTTTTTACCTTAATTCTCTAAGCTTTTACCTTTTGACAACAGTAAAAGCGTAAAAAGTGTAACTTCTTTTTTTACTGTTTGACAATGAATGTAATTGAATAATACACTTACAAAAAAACTTTAACCATAAAATTGATATATCAAATATAATGCCTCTTGTTTTTTCATTTCATCCCGTTTTCTATGATACCTCGAGCGGGTAGTTTTTATTAGGCCATTTTCTACGATACCTCAGGCGGATAGTGCCATTTTCTACGATACCTCATACGGATAGTCTTTATTAGTCACGCTTTGGCTCTCGAACAGAAATTGGATCCGTCCAAAGCAAGTTTGTCACTCACCCAGCATAAAATTACTATCAACCAAACACACTAAACACGTCTTTTCAGCATACTTTTTAAGATGGGTATTTCTTAGAAATTGTAAATTGTTTCAAATTGTCACCGACCCAATATATAATTATTACAAGCCAAAGTCCCTCAGTTGAGTCACTAAACCTCGAACAAAGTACGTCTCTCCTTAATCGAAGCTCGACTCCTTTTTCTTTTGGAATCTTAGTCATTTTTTTACTAGGCAGGCATGACTAAATTTAGGGCATGACTCTTATACCATGTTAGACAAACACTATTCTCCACAATTGGATGATATTAAGCATAAGCTCTCATGGCTTTGGTTTGGGCTTACCAAAAGGTCTCATACCAATGAGAGTATTCTTTGATTATAAATCATGATCATTCCCTAAATCAGCAGAGATAGGAATTTCATCATCCAACAGGTTCTAGTTTAGACTCTTGATTCAATACCAAGTTTGGGGCATTAGGATTATGGATTCATCATAATCATCAAACAAGAAATTAAGAAACAAACTACAAGAGATCATGAACATATGATGAAAGAAATCTTAAAGCCTAATTAAACTTTGAAATCACGTTCTTCAAGCTCGGGTCGAGCTCCCAGTCGGAGAAGTCCAAACAATGTCCTTCAATGCCGGCCGGAGCTCCTCCCTGCAGAATTGATTGTACTCTAAAGTGTCTCCGTTGTCCTTCTTCACCTCCACCACCACAAACGACGGCGTCATCGCAAAGATATCCGCCGCAATCGCTAGTTTCCCCTTTCTCCCCTTCTCTTGCCCCTGCAATCGGACCCACGACTCGCTCTTCCTCACATCGAACTTCACTGCCTTCGCCACTTCCTCAAGCTTCGATATCACACTGCTCGCCGGAGATGAAGTCAAGAATCTCATCTCCTCTTTCTCCTCCCTCTTCCTCTCTTCGAACAACGGCGACAAATCAAACCCTTCCGATAGAGATATTATGTGGAATGCGTTCAACGTTTCCGCCGGTTGATTCGATTTCGCCAAATTCTCCTCCATTTCTTCTTGCTCCTTCGTAATCACACTCTTCGGTATCGATTTCTTGAACCATAACGACGATGTGATCTTCGCGATACCGACTCTGGTCACCGGATTCGGATCTAGAAGCTTCGTGACTAGGCGGCGAGCTTCGGGAGAGAACCACGGTGGACACCTGAAATCGCCTCTGTAAATCTTCCGGTACATCGCCACCATATTTTCGTCCTGGAATGGAAGGTATCCGGCAAGAAGAACGTACAGGATGACTCCACAGGACCAGAGATCAGCCTTAGCCCCGTCGTATCCCTGCTTTCCAATAACCTCCGGCGCAACGTACGCCGGAGTTCCGCATGTCGTGTGCAACAGTCCGTCTTGCTTCAAATGCTCCGAGAAGGCGGTGAGGCCAAAATCGGTGACCTTAAGGTTTCCGTCCTGATCGAGTAGCAGATTTTCCGGTTTCAGATCGCGGTGGTAAACACCACGGCTATGGCAGAAATCGATTGCAGAGATCAATTGCTGAAAGTAAACCCTAGCCACATCCTCTCGCAACCGACCTTTCACGATTTTGGAGAACAGTTCACCGCCTCTAACAAGCTCCATCGCAAAATAGATCTTCGATTTACTCGCCATCACCTCATGAAGCTCCACAATATTCGGATGCTTCACCATTTTCATCACAGAGATTTCTCTCTTGATCTGCTCCATCATGCCGATTTTGATGATCTTCTCCTTCCCAACAACTTTCATCGCAACGTTCTTCCCCGTCTGCAGATTCCGGGCATGGTAAACCTTAGCGAAGGTCCCGTGCCCTAAAAGACGGCCGAATTCGTACTTCCCGTCGAGTAAACTCGAGTGCTCACCATCTCTGCCTTTATTCGCCATATGCACCGCCAGATTCCAACTCGATCGAATCGAGATCAGTAGAATATTGTGTTTATTTATTCGTACAGAGTGAATCTAAATGAAGTTAATAAAGAGAAATGGGGAGGAGATAAGAGAAAGGAGTTAGATCACCCGTCTTCGACGTGTTTCCGGTGACAATTTCTGCCGCCAATGATAAAGATTCTGGATATTCCGATCAACTCAAACAGAATCAGCGAAGCCAATTTCATCTCTCCGCATTCCCAGAAGTGTTCTGAAATCCCACAACTTTTGTCTGTCTACGTTCTGGTTTTCTTCTTCCGTTCTTCTGAATTCAAACCGCCTTAAAGCTTTTATAATGGATTTTGGATGTGAAATTCCTCTTATGCCCCTCTTCTGATTACGCTGTCTTCTTTTTTCCTTCCTTCTATGTCCAAAAAAAAAAAAAAAAAAAGTGTATTAATTGTATATTCTTAATAATATATATATATATATAATAGAATATTCTTAATTCTTAAATAATAGAAAAAGTGGCCATTTTAATCCAATATCGAATATTTGTAATTTAATACTTTTATAATTACTTTTTAATTATTATTCGCGATTAAATCCTATAAAAATAAAAATAAAAATAAATAAAGCTAAATTTATTGTTAAATTTAAAATATACATTTATACGCATGATATACATATATTTATTTTATTTTATAACTTTTTAATATTTATTTTTCAAATAAATTTAAAAGTTTAAAAAATATTTTAAAATAAAAAATAAATAAATGATTTACCATCTAATATTTGTACAAAATAGTGTATATAGTTGAGTTCATGATATAATTAGTGGGGTCCAGAAGTCGCGAATTTTGTCTTGTAGTGATACAAAATGGAATGTAAATGAATAACCGTCACGCTTTTTGTAACGGGGGATGCGGTGTGGGTCCCGTGAAGCCAAGGGATAAAGTTGTAAATTCACCACAAATGAAATTCTTGTGCTGCTGGTGCTGGTGTGGCCCACTTACAATGGTCCCCAACCATTGCTGGACTCACACGTGTCCTAGAAAAACATTTCTTAAAATTAATTATTGAGATTATTGTCCACTTTATTTATTTAAAATTTTAATAAAATTTAAAAAATTAATTACTCAAATATTTAATTAATAAATATGGGACATCACAATCTACCCTTCTCCTTAGGGATGGAAACAACCTCCTCGCTAGTACATCCTCCGGTGTCCGACTCTGATACAATTTATAACACCCCGAATCTAGTACTAGTAGATATTGTTCTTTTTAGACTTTCCTCAAGACTTTAAAACGCGTCTACTAGGAAGAGATTTTCACGCCTTGTAAAGGATATCACTGTAAAAAGTGGGTTTGTTTTCAAAATTGGAAGCATTCTATATATTAACATAAATACAAAAATTTAAAAACTAAATTTAGAGTTTTCTTTGAATCTTTTAAAATATTTTTAAATTTTAATTTAATTTTTCAAGACATTTTTAAGAAGTAAATAATAATAATTAATAAAATATATAAAATAAGAAGCTCTTCCAACAATGGACCCCACCACCCCGTCGGCCGCTACCGGACAAGCTTCTTCCCTCGGACTTATATGCATGAACTAACATAATTAAAATAAATATTAAATTATAAATAAAAAAATCAGTAATGTTAATGTAATATTAGCAATAAAAAATTATAATATTTCTATTTATTTTTTTTTTTATTTTATACAGCATCGTTACCATATTAATACTTTTATTATGGCAATAAAATCATATTTTACATCATTAATACATTAAATTTTAAAATAAATAAAAGCATATAAGGAAATGTGTGGAATTGTAATTAGGTAAAATACAAATTATAACAATTTACTCAATATAACCAAACCATATTTATTTCTCCCTCCCAACTTCCCAGTTTTAAAATGCATCTACTGAGAGGTTTTCACACTCTTATATGAGTCGCTGGTACACTGCTTCGCCATTTATGTATCGTCATCAGCTTCAAGATTTTAAAACGCGTATGTTAAATATTCTTAATATTTTTTTATTAGTTGGTTGGGTTAATCGGACCTTAATTAATTTTTTGATTCTTTAAAAAGTCTATCGAACCAAATTTTTAAAAAAATCTAGCCCGACTCAACCTTTATGATTTGGGTTGGATAATTCGACTGAGTTGAGTTATCAAGTCATATGAATACCTTTACAATATGATGTCGTATAATAAATTCGAATTATTTTATAATTATTATTATTACTGAATCTTTGTCATCTTATTCCGATAAGAGACATGTCGAGGTGTTAATGTTAAATAAATAATATCAAAATGAGTTAAAAGACAAATAAAAATGCTTTTTTTTAAGAAAGAACAATAAAAATATGTACATTGAAACGTTAAATATAATTATGACAAAGAAAAGTCAAAAAGGAAATTAGAGTCTATCAATTGCACTAACCCATTACCATACGAAATGAACATATTATAGGTTCATGATAATTTCACACCTAATCAAATTTGGACGGTCTCTTATTTATGCTTCTCGTGTTAGGATTTAAAATTTGAACTTTTGATCTTTTGATTCATGTTAGAAGTGTTCGTGAGTTGATTTGGGTCGGATCAGAATGAGACAATTTTTAGACCTGATTGAATTGTTCGGGTTATAAAATTTTTAACTCAAACCATCCTCAGTAAATAATAAACTCAACTAAACCGAACCATAAATTGGTTGATTTTTTAGATCCAATCTAATTGGATATGTCAAGCAACAGAATTCGAACGTACGCAGGAGAGCTTAATTGATTTCAAACATGTCGCCTTAGCCACTCAAGTACATCAACATTCGTTGGGAAGTATTATTTTTAATTTGATAAAATATGTAAGGGTCTTCGTCTTTTGCGGAGATTAAAGGGGATCGAGAATAAATTCTGGCCACAAACGTCTTTTGTCGGGAGACTATAAGTTCCCACGGTATGTTATGTAAAAATCAAATTGGTGGATGGATGTACTTCACATTTCAAATTGAGACGTTTTCTTAGAAATTCGAGCATCGATTTTGTCATTTCTAAGTTTGAAGCAAGTCTTGTGATAAAATTGCATCCGAGCCATTCAATCAAGCCTGGATCAAGTTCGATTGTAGAGTAATTCAATTTAAAACAAGTTTCCAACTCTAGATTCTAGATCTTCGTAAGAGGTAATCTAATTTTAGCCTTACATCTTAGTTGATCCGAATTTTGTATAAAGAGGTGTTAATTACTTGATTCAAGGGTTCTTGCTCCAACAAAAACTTGGATCGTTGGGCTGAGGATTAGGGTTGTCGTATCCAAGGTAATCTAATTTTAGCATATCTCTCGGTTGAAACCAGTAACATATTCATTTATTTGAACCTAGTCCAACTCAAATAAATTTATACCTCTAACCTAATTTTCGGTTCATCAAGTTTTTTTAAACATTCATACTAAATGTTATAATGTCTTAACTTGAGTTATGTTTAAATTAAGAATTCTATCGAATCTCTAAATATCGTAAATAGTTCAAAATGCCTAATATCCGAGCAAGTCGAGAAGGTTTAGACATTTTCAAAATAATATGTATTGATAAAACACAAGATGGATGGATTTCTACCATAGTGCATGAATTTACATGGTAATTTTGGCTAGCTAGCTCAAAAAAAACAGAGAGAAACAGCCTCAAAATTGTTCAATATTGTCTCTTGAGCTTCGAACTTACCGAAACCGTGTCGTTTTTTGGAGCTACTTCTACATTTTTAACCTCCCGCGTAGTACCGAAAGCTCACGAACACGAAGAACACTGCAAACATCGTACATACAACGTCATATAAAACATGTTACACAATGCTGTTCCATGTTCAAACCATGCTTTGAAATTCATATGATCGAGTTTTCAGTTCGAAACGGTTACCTGCCCAAACACGATATAGAGTCGAAGAAAAACTCCAGACTATGAAGAAGAGGGCAACAGCCACTGCCTTCTTGTGAGAACATAACTTCCAAGAACTCCCACAAAGTGTCAACCACTGTTCACCTAAATTTACAAAAGAGAACGCCATAACATCATTACAACTCTTAAAACGCATCAACAAAAATCAAAAGAGAACGTCATAACGGGTGAATTGTGAGATTCCACATCAGTTCGAGAAAGGAACGAAACATTCATTACAAGAGCGCAAAAACTTTTACGCGTTTAAATATCTTAAGGGGAAGCCCGAAAGAGAAAGCCCAAAGAGGATAGTATCCGCTAGCAGTGGGTTTGAGCTGTTACAGATGGTATCAAAGCCAGTCACTGGTAATAGTAGGGCTAGACCCTCTATGAATCCCGAAAGGAAAAGCGCCCCAAAGAGAACAGTATCTACTAGCGGTGGACTTGGGCTGTTACAGTTGGATCTCTTGTTAGGTTTTATGTTATTCTTTAGGGTTGGGTGACATCTTTCGTAATTACCGACGGTATTATTGTCGCAAAGCCCCTTTCGTTGGCTAAAGTGTATTATTTCATGATTGTACAAACTAGGCTTTAATAATGAAGAGGTACACAAACTCAATATGAATGGCAAAGGGTAGTCCCTAGGTTAGAAGGACAAACAACTCTCTCAAAGAGTGAGAGAGGTCACATGGTGGTGAGGCAGCTACATAGGATCCCTAAGGTAGAGACAGGTCAACCCTTAGAGATTCGAATTCGTATATGACTCACATAAGTTCGGCTGATATCTCGAGTCATATGGATTAGAGTATTGAAAGGAAGAAGATGAGAAAGCATTTGAAAGTCATGGAGTAAAAAGGGTCGGGGTTGCTAAACTGGAAGGGCTCTAATACTATGAAAATATTTGCTAAAATCCCGACACCAAATAGTAGTGAAAGTTCTCTATCTATAATCGTTTACAGAATCAAATAGATCACAAAGAAAATGGAAAGAGTAACACGATACTAGCCTATAATCAAAAGTCAAATATGATGCATAAATATCCTCAACGTTATAAGATATTAGCCTATCATCAACGGTCAAATATGATATATATGGTAAACCGTAATTAAAAGCTAAATATTCTCAACAATACCATTCAACGTTATTAAGAATAAATCGAAACACGAACCACATAGTCATTAATTTATTAAATTTGTATTTAATTGATTTCACTAAAAGTAAAATTAAATTTCATAAATTTACTAAAAATTCTAAACATTTCAAAGAATTATTACTAGACATAATATATAGACACGAAATTAAATTAAAAAATAAAAATTTATAAAAATAAAAATAAAAAATGGTGATTAATTTTAGAATTTAGGGGACAAAAAAAAAAGGGATCTTGAAACGAACGGTTGAGATGATTCGATCAAACATCACGCCATCCGACACAGCCGACACGAAAACCCAACGAAGAAACGAATTCACCGACAAAGAAAAACAAATAATTTCATTTTATTATTTTTTCCCAAAATTTTCAAAAATAAAAATAAAATAATTTCTCTGAAAACGTCTCGTGAAGAAAGCTGTGGACCCCACATGACGACAAAAAAAAAAAAAAAAAGAAATTATGGGTTTTAGTTGTGATGTGAAGGGACAATAGAGGGTCAGGATAGTGTCAGAGTGGGACCAGTTTCAGAGTCAAACAAATCGACGCGCCAAAACACAGAGTGTACGGTGTTTTTGTTGTACTCGGCCGTATCCAATTCCAACACCGACAAGACTTATCGACAAAAAGAACGGTAAAAAGTAAAAAGTCGGTGAAGATATATTTTACCGTGGGTAATTAACTTGGGCAGTGTGAAAACCCCAATGAATCCTGTCAGAATCCAATAATAAATAAATAAATAAATAAATAAACCACATTTTAAAATTATTTTAAAAACTAAGTCAAATTTTAAAATTGAAAATAATTTTAATTAATTTAAAAAAAATTTACCACATTTGACGACATTCCAAAGGGTAATGAAGCTACCCCACCTTGCCAACACAAACAGCGTTACACCCAGCTGCAAAATACCAAACAAATGTTATTTAATATAATATTCTTTTTACCAAAATCATTTACCTTAGTAAATGTAAAATCTCGATCAACCCATATTACCGATCTAAATCATAAATGTTCGGTTAAATTAAATTTTTAAAAAATTTAAAAATATTTAACGATCATAAACAATATTAACGTTGGATTGTAATTTATAAATGTCTGATATTTAATTATTAATAATAAGAATATAATTTTTTAAATTGAGAATATATGTAAATATAAAAAAAATCAAACCGACACTATCAATTTTTTAATTAAATGGCCTTATAGTTTTAATGTTCATTTTGTTTTTTTCTAAATTATTAAATATTAAATCTGGCCATAAGTTTTTAAATGCTATTTTTTTTTTAATATAATGGAATTTGGAAATTAAAAAAAAAAAAATACCTTAATGGTTGCAGAAGGATCTCCCATGAACAGAGCTTTGAGATTTAGCAGCAATTGATTCACGAAAGGAACGAGTCGTTTAGCAAAACGAATCACTTCTTCTTCTTCAATTGCATAATGTTCATCATCTGAATCGATTCCTTTTCTCCTGTAATTTTCCCGGGAAAATCAGTCAGAAAATCAAATGGAAAATCAGTGAAGAAAAGAAGAACCCATTTGAGCACCTTCCAAAAATGGAGCTATGGACGAAAATGGCAGCCAGATAAAGAAGACCCATGTGCGAAATCACACTGATAAAGCTGCAAAAACATTAAATGAAGAATTTACTGAATCACCCAGTTTCTTCTTTCCCTCAACAATGGCGGATTTGGAATTTTCTTTTACCTGATATTCATGTTCTTCATGAAATAACAGAGGATTATAACTAGATTTCCCACTCCGAAAACCAGAGCGGATCTTGAAATGTCTCTCCACATTATCAAATCCACTGAAGAACACCAAAGATTTCAAGAAAATTAATTAGGGGAAATGAAAATGAAAATGAAAATGAAAATGAAAATGAAAATCGGGATTTGGGATTTTCTCACTTAATCTCTGTAGATTCTGTTTGTTTCTCGGGAAAGTTTCTGCTGCGATTTTCTTCCGTTCTGGTAAATTGATTTCCTTAACGTCGAAGCTTTCTTTCTCAATCTCTTCATCGAAGGCATCGAAGAAATCTTGAGATGGAGTAGATGAAATCGCTTTCTCTCTGCATTCATTTTTCTCCGGCGGGGTTTTTCCGGTTGCGTTCGTCGACGGTTTGGTTAACCCGACGGCAGATTTACGAGATTGCTCGCTCTTCTTCCTCGTCGGGTTTCTCTCTGTTTTCTCGCCGGGTTTGATTGGGCTGCCGTTAGATCTCAATCTCCGCGCCGGAATCGGGCTTTTCCGACTCTGTTCGTCGCCGCTGCTCGACGACTCTGGTTTCTCCTCGGCGATGAGAATCGAGTTAAAACCCTCATCGGATTTCCACGTCTTCCTCCTTCCGCTCCCGCCGCTGACGGGGGAGGCGGAAGCAGCCGGAAGCCCACATTCGGCATTTCCGTCGTCGCCGTTAAACACCTTAACCCCACCTCTGACTTCATCCAATCTGATTCTGCTCTCCCACACAGACCCCGCCACCACGTTCCCCCTCGCCGCCGCTGCCGCCCTCAACCGGGTCAAATCCATCGCTGCCGCTCCGCCGCCGCAGCCTACCTAAACCCAAAAGGAAAAACCCCCCGGCGAAGAAATCTAAAGGTTTAAAAGCAGCGGTGGCAGCAAAACAGGCGGAGAGAAGAAGAACAGAGAGAATCTCTGTGGCGGTGAACAGAACAGAACAGAACAGAGCCAAATGGAAAGCGGCAAGTTGCGGAGGAGGTGGGAGTGATGTGAATTTTCCTTTTCTTTTTCTCGGGAATCTGAAAGGGAAAGTGAAGATGGGAAAAGAAATTTGAAGGGTTAATTATTATTCCTATGGAACATTTTCACAATCAAACGTATACCAATCCAAAGATTTGTGTTTTAGTCTACATTTCCAAATATTCATATTCTTTTTCAAAGTAAATTACTTTTTTACCTGTCTATCCCGATCGAGGTCGAGATACGAGGACAAAGGTAGACAAAGAGAAGAGACAAGACAAGCACATTAACCACAAAACAACGAGCACAACAAGACAGCACAAACAACAATCAATCGAGTGAATAAATTCTAACAGAGGAAATATCTAAAGATACATCCATCCTCGACTCAAAAGAGCAGTAAGGCTAGAGACGGGCTCCATGGACCAAAAGGTTACGTTCCATCGAGAGGTGATACATGTCCTTGTTTGGTCCATGGATCCCGTCTCTAGCTCATTTAGATGACTTCTCTTATGGGTCGAGGGCAAATGTATCTTTGGGTATTCACTCCCTTAGAATTTGTCACTCATTGATTATTGTTTGTACTATCTTTTTCAGTAATTTCCCTATAAAGCATGTGAGTAAAAGACACAAATATTGAAAGGGTCGGTGTTAGTCCGTGGGAGATAGTCTTCATTGTTAGAAACACAACAAAACAATAGATTTCCTGACCATATTGCATGAGATGTAAAGTAATGTTAGAGACATCGATACTGAATTCAATTCTAAATCCACGACACGAACATTAATGATATAGTATAATTGAAACCTACACAAGCCACTTCATTTAGCTCATCACCATGCCACTTTTCCATCATTTAAGATCCAAAATCTAATTATCCCGACCAGCAAATTATTACCCTAACTTGTCCATTTTTTCTCGTCTTAGGAGTTGGGAAGTTGTCGTCAAGTTTCCTGATCGAGAGAGAAGAATAATCAAACCATAAACAAGATTTGTACGAAATTTTTGTTGCACAAATTAGAACAAGAAATTAATTGGTATGCTATTTTGGTGTAAATCAAATCAAGAGTTGGTATATCAAATCAATTCTTAATGAATAAGGTTAATGCTAAGTATGGATTAAATACAATCCTTTTTTAAGTTTAAGTGTAACGGACAAATTTTTTAATTTAATTACCCTTAATATATATATATATATATATATATATATATATAATTGCTCAAAATTTGACCCACCACCAAACAAACATGACAAAAACCACAATTTTAATCAAAATATATTTTAAAAAATTTTCGAATAAAAAAATATTATTATACTCGACATAGAGGATGTCGATGAATATCATGAATTTAAAATTTTGAGTAAAATATGCAATTTATTAAATATTAAACAAAATAACGTATGTTATATAAATATTGAGAGTTTTTTTTTTCTATTAACAAAATAACGATTATATTCTTCGTCTTTCATTTTCTATAAAGTTGAATTAAACCGATAAAAAATGATGGAAATTAAAATAATAGTGATTAGGAGAAACATAATTAATTAATAATTAAACACGTACACTTAAAAAGAAAGGGCATAATTGACCACTTTATATTGCGATTACAGCTTAACAGTGGTTTAGTGGCAACATAATCAATGATGCCCAAATTTATATTATTTTATTTTCGATGTTTGTGCCCTTTTTTTATATTTATTTTATTTTTATTTTCTTATTTTAAATATTGTGGAGGAACAATTAAAATAAATATTGGAATTTAAATGAGGCCTAAAGTGTAACATTTTTATGGCTTTATTTTTAAAAAATAAATAAATTATGATTAACTGTGATTACTTTTATTCTAACAAAATCTCTCTTGCTTGTGTTCCATATTGTCTAATTAACTTGTTCCTACCTTCAAAACAGTTGTTTAAATCATTTTTGTTGAGTTTCCTGCTATCGAGTGTGATAAAGTTGAATTTTCAAGTACACGGATTGAAATAGGAGCCGATTCGGTAAGTGTAAACTTAGTGAACTTCTGAACCTTCTTGAACTCGGGTTCCTAAGACAACACATTGATCGTAATTTGGGTTTGCAATCAAAGTTAATCTACACAAAGCAAGCACATGAATCAGGCAGTTGGCGATGAGCGGGCCTTGGCTGCAGCTCGTTCTAATGCCTTCAACCTGTTTGCTTCCATTCGAGCTCTCTGTTGCTCTGTGAGCAAAGTTTCATTTGAATTGCTAGTGTTTGGTTCTTCTTGGTTGACAACACCTTCCACAGTTTCCCCAATGGTGAAGGAATCACTTTGCAAGTTCATCAATGGCTCCTCCTACAATTATGTACATAAAACCCATCATCAAATGTTGTAGATCGTTAACTCGAGTCAGAAAGAACAAGGATGGAGGTATTCTTGAAGTTTCTCATCAAGTGGAGGGTTCGATTCAAATACCAATATGCAGCCACAGGTTTTGACCTAAGATATTGTTTTTCGTCATATTTAAAGAAAGTACTTTGAACTTAGAGACTAGAGACATTATGTAACGCTCAAGCCTACTGCTAGCAAATATTGTTCTTTTTAGACTTTACTTTTCGAGCTTCTCTCAAGATTTTTAAAACATGTCTGTAAGGGAGAAATTTCTATACCCTTATAAAAAAATGTTCCGTTCTCCTCCCCAAAATATCACAGAGATACACGTTAAATTAAACAACCATTTAAAAATCAATAGCAAACACGGAAACTAAAACTATAGACTTTCATGGCGTTTCTTTTCCAGCCAGTAGGTGACTATTCTATGACCAAATATGAAGATACATTAACTTGTGCAATAATTAGAAAGGGCGCACCTAATAAAATAAGTTTTAAGTGCAAATTATAAGTAATTGGGTCATTAACATGTAGATTTTTAATAATCAGCACTGACAATGACTGAAAACATAGTTTGATTCTTACTACTATTCCTGAAATCTACATTTACGGTTCATGGTAAAGTTTCTTCATTCAATTCAATATCTGGGAGGGTTTTCTCAGTAAGAAATGGTACGATCAAAACTAACTCAATCGTAAAGATGGAAAGCAACCAAGTGTTCAAGAAAAAAAAAATGAACAGAGAAAGACTTACTTCCGTAGCTTTCTCATAAACTTCCTGAAGCATGTCCTCTTCAATGTCATCAGCGCCATTATTCTTCAAAGAAGCCTCTTCCTGATTATCGAATAAGCCCTCCAAGTCTTTGGCTTCTGCAAGCATTGACAAACGAGTTGAAGTTCAAGACAAGGGGAACTCAAATAATGATTAGCTTGAGAATCTTTTTTTTTTTTCCCCAACCATTATTTCAAGAGCATAGTTCAGAACATAAGAAAATATTACTACAATTGATGGATTCTAACTTTCTAGGTTTCATTTTGTAACGGCCCAACCCACGGCTATCTTTGGATTTTCCCTTTGGGCTTCCCTTCAAGGTTTTTAAAACATGTCTACTAGGTACTAGGGAGAGGTTTCCACACCCTTGTAAGAATGTTTTGTTCCCCTCTCCAACCAATGTGGGATCCCACAATCCAGCCATTGGATTGTGTGTCCTCCCTAGCACACAGTCCAGCCATTGGAGTTACATTTGACTACACTTTCAAAGCTCACAACTTCTTTGATCGACACTTGAGGATTCTATTGGCATAACTAAGTTAAGAGTCAATACCATGTTAGTAACTACGACCCTCTACACAGGTATAATATTGTTTACTTTGAGCATGACCTCTCATGGCTTTACTTTTGATTTACCCAAAAGGCCTTGTACCAATGGAGATAGTGTTCCTTGCTTATAAACTCATGATCTTCCTCCCAATTATTGGGACTACTCCTCTCAATAATCCTTGAGACAAAAGCCCTTCCCAACAGCGAATGAATGCGTAAAAGAAACATAGATGAGAAGGTGATGAAGGCAGTAGATTGATGGAAGGTAAAGGTCAGTCATGGCTAATGACAAACAAAGGCCACCTAAAACTGCTCAATGGAAGGCGTGTTTTCCATAATTGAACAAAATTAAGCTTACTGATCCCAACCAGCCCATTAAACACTAAGGATGGATTGAGCCTTAGCCAAACACTGTTCCTACAACGCAAATCTGAGGACGACAATTTAAGTGAGCAATATTTGGATGTTTTCAAGGAACTCTGTCTTGGGTGGCGATAAAAACCCAATGGTAATACGAGTATATCTTTCATTAGTGTTGTTCAATGTTCATAGCTATAGACATGGCTTCTTTTAGAGAAATACATGATACCTTACTCTAGAAATCAAAATGGAACACCAATAAACTAATGCATTGTGTTCAATTTCAACCGCATTTTTCTTTAATAATTGTTTCTTGCTTCCTTGTTTTGGCAGTTCAATTAATTTCAAATTTATCATCTCAAATAGAGTTAGAGGACAGTACTTATCTCACCAAACACGAACACAATAGATAACATACATTCTATTATAACCAAACAGATTATAAAAATAATGATAATGAGTGTCTTTCAATAAAGGAGAATAATAGAAAGTACCGTTTTCCTTATTGATATCATCATCATCATCATCATTTACAATGAGTGATTCGCGCCACTTTGTAGGATCTCCTCCCCTGGCAACTTTCTCTCTTAGTTCTCCAAGACACATCTGCTCAAAATATGACTTTTTAGAAAGAACACCAATTCATTGCAAAATAGATATCATATAACCAACAAAGTTGCTCATTATTGATTCAATGGGTTTCTTAAGAGCAGTTCATTTAGTTCAAATGGCAACTATATTAGTATGTTAATAGGCTAAACTTCTGTACTTTGACACGCATACCAATCCAGCTAGCTATATATATCTACACCTCTGCGATGCCTTCATCATAAAGAACATATAAATTCAGGGTTCATGCACATTTTTACCTTAACCCGTTTAGTAGCAGCTACTTGTTCAACCTTATGTACAAAATGCTCGAAAGGGTAATAAGGGAGTATATGAGAATGCCATTCTCTGTATAAGCCAATCAAGTTTTCCAAATCACTGATCTACAAAACAACAATCAAAAGTATAATTCAGTAATTATAAGAATCAAATCATTAGAAAATGAAACATCTATACAGCTGAATTTCAATGGAAAAGGATTTGCAATCTGGTTGTCCGCTAAGTAGCGCCCAATAAACAAACTATTCAGGTAAATCCCGATTGCCGCTGATGGCAGTTCTTCAAAAGAAATCATTATTGGCATTCAACTTTGTTTCTAATCATACATCAACACAAAGACCTAAAACCTCAGGGAGCCATTAACTAACCAGAACACCTCATAATTTCCTACACTAGCCATGTTCATAACTGAGATGATCCGAAAACACGCCACACTCTAGAAATTAGTATTTCTTGTAGAGATGTCTCATATCAGAACAAATCAACCAATTACGTAATAGTAGGAAGGATAGGAATGGAACCAAATAATAAAGAAGATAACCTCGTGTCCACGGCCGCGATACTTGAAAGCGCGAGGAAAATGGCGAAGGACATAACCTAGACCATCCTCGGAAAGGAGTAGCTCGGGTGTGAGCTTGGGCCTGACTCTGGGAGCCTTTTTGGGCTTCTCTGCAACTTTTGGAGGGGCAGCAGGAGCAGAGGAGGAAGGAGGTCTCGAAGAATTGGGATTTGGAGCAGAGGACGGACAATCACGAGACCAGTGGCCCGGCTTCCCGCACTTGTAGCATCCCGTCGGCGCTGCGACGGCGGCGTTGTCCTTATCCATGTTCGATCCCTCTCGCTATTCGCAAACTTCACTCGGCGGGGATCGATTGTTTGGAAAATTTTCTCAACAATCTGAATTGAGCTGTGATTATGAACAAATCATCATAAACCCCATCGCCAAACTTCATTGAATGTTTTGGCGGGAACCTTGGCGCCATTGCCACATCTAAGCAAAGAAAAAAAAAAAAAAAAAAAAAAACCGACACAATTTTATATATAATTAAAACCTCAAATTAATAATTATATTAATTAGCATTTTTTTTTTAATATTTAGTTTTTAAAAAATAATTTTAATAATACTTCTTCGATTTTTAAAGCCATTTAAAAATTATTATTATTATTATTATTATATGAACGAAAATCGTTTATTTATATCTCGTACTTGAATGAAAGCACGAGAAAGAGAAAACTCATAATTATTTCTTCGATCTTCTAGTTCCCATCGTGTTGCACGATTGAAATGGGATCACTCATTGAACTCTAATAAGGAGATCATTCAGTGTACATGTCAGTTGTCGCGATTATACTCGTCTCAGGTAACATTGCTTGTGGGCGCGTGTCAAATGTCCCAATCATGCTCGTGTTGTGTTATGGCTACATACATGTTCCAAACCCGTTTTACATACTTTCATGTATAGTTAGGTTTTTACTGTTCATGTCAGGTCATTATGATTGTAGTTAGTGCTATGTTTAAGCTATAATAATCTAACACTAGTTAGGTTAAAGATGGGTTAGAACGGTCACTAGATAAAATTAAAAGCTAAAAACACTTTAAAAATGTTAGATTTTTTTTATACGAGTCATCTCGATCATGGATGAACGTTCTTCGCCTTCAAACTATTTTGAAATATACTTAAGATACGAGCCTCGAATCTTCAATTAATAGGTCAGAGGTTTGAATCTGGACTCGAGAGCTCACGTGGTTAGTTAAAGAGGCCCCATTTCCCATTGGCAAGTGGCAGCAAAAGGCGAGCAAGTTAATCTTCATCTCCTCTCTTCCCACTCTCGCGCCTCATTGGTTTCATCGTCCGCCGTCCACCCGCCACCTGCCACCTGCAACGCCTCCTCCTTCCTTCTCCGTTGGGCGGAGTTTCCTAAGCTGTACCTTTCTTTTACTTCCGACGAATCAATTTCACTTGCCCTCTCGAATCAGATTCGCTTCTTTCCAGCTAATACCCAATGGCTTCCTCGCTCGCTTCAGCTTCTGCTGCTTCCGCAGTGGCCAAATCTCCTTGCACTGCCATGGCTCGCCGCGATATCAATCACAAGAACTCTTATTGCGCGCTCTCTTTTCGGCTCCCTCACAAGCCCAAACTCCGAATCTTCACCAGGGTATGCGCCAATTCATCTCCCTCGTTGAATGATAAGTAGAATTTCTGTCCTATTTGTGCTAATTGTGGTTATTTTATGTGTTGCGTTTCTGATTTACGATTATTCCGCACTGTGATCTTCTGCGTTGCTTTTGAATTCGTTGGTGGCTACATTTGCACTTCGTGATTGGAAAAACAAACTGGAAGAATGTGTTTGGAGGGTTCTTTTAAATGAAATTTTTGGACTGTTTTATTGGTATGGAGATTTTAAGGAGTGAAAGAAATACATGAACTGCGGTCTAAACTGAGTACAGATTGTTAGGAATCACGGATCTCCACAATGTTATGATATTTTCCACTCCGAGCATAAATTCTCATGACTTTGCTTTTGGTTTCCTCAAAAGGCCTCATACTAATAGAGATAGTATTCCTTACTTATAAACTCATGATCTTACTCTTAATTAGTTAGTGTGAGACTACTTCTCTCAATAATCCTCAATAATTCTTCACTCGAACAAAGTACACAATAGAGCCCCTGGCCTATGGAGCCCTCGAACAACCTCCCCTTAATTGAGGCTCAACTCCTTTCCCTGGAACCCTCGAACAAAGTACAACATCTGTTCTACACTTTAGTAACTTTTTGACTACACCTTCGAGGCTCACAACTTCTTTGTTCGATATTTGAGAATTGACATGTCTAAGTTAAGGACATGGTTTTGCTACCATTTTAGGAATCACAGATCTCCACGATGGTATGATATTATTCACTTTGAGTATAAACTCTCATGGCTTTGTTTTTTGTTTCCCCGAAAGGTCTCATACCAATGGAGATGTATTCCTTACTTATAAACTCATGTTCATCTGCTTGATTGGCCAATGTGGACTCCCTCCCAACAATCCTCAACATGCACATATTAACTTTGTCACCGTTAAAGAATGTGATTTAAGCATTATGTTGCAGGGTGTGCAGCCTGTTCGTAAGCATCTAACTCCTGTACAGGCACAGTTGAATGAGGTATGTATGCTTACATCAAATTATTATATCAAATAGGATTTTATTTTGTTGAAGTATTCACTCTTTCCTAACGTGCTGTTCTTGAAGTCGTCTATTTCATTGAAGGATCCTGTTGATGCACCTAATGCTGCAAAAGTTTCATCTGAATCTGATGTTTTAGCATCAGATGGAAGTGCCAAACCATTGAGTGATCCATCTTCTAAAGCTTTGGCAACGGAAGAGTCAATCTCTGAGTTCATTACTCAAGTTTCAAGCCTTATCAAGTTAGCTAGCTCAATCTGTGACCTTTTCCTCTAAAATAACCCACACATGGATGTGGTATAACATTTTTTTACCTGCTTGCAGACTGGTTGATTCCAGAGATATTGTAGAGCTGCAATTGAAACAGTTCGACTGTGAAGTGATAATCCGGAAAAAGGAGGCCTTACCACAACCGCCGCCTCCTGCTGCCATTCCTATGCCGTTTGCACCCCCACCTTCAGTAGCACAGTCAGTTCCTCCCCCTGTGCCTGCTGCACTGCCAGCGCCCGCTTCTCCTGTTTCAAGCCTGCCATCCTCAACTCCTGCTGCTAAGTCGGCCAAGTCCTCCCTTCCACCTCTTAAATGTCCTATGGCAGGCACATTCTACCGTAGTCCAGGACCTGGGGAGCCACCATTTGTTAAGGTAAGTTTATTGGAATGGCTCTGCTGCAACTTCTTATTTGATTGTCTTGGGGCTTATTTGTGGGGTTCTTCATATAGGTTGGAGATAAAGTGCAGAAAGGACAAGTCTTGTGCATCATTGAGGCCATGAAATTAATGAACGAAATAGAAGTAAGATTTCCCCTCTTCATCCATTTAAATCGAATTTTACCATCGTTAGGTTTGATCCAATTCTACCACTGCTTACTATCTCATTGTCTTACTTTAGTTTTATTTCCGTTCTCTGTTTGATTTGCTAACAATATATTCCATACTTACCATAGTATTGTCCATTGATGCGGGAATATTGACTGTTTATGGCAACCTGATCATGGGTGAAACAACCACTTTTTTCCTCTGTAGTAAACATTCACCTCTCTTGTTACATTTCAAAGAATATGATGTGACTGAAAAATTGAGCAATAATTGTGAGATCCTACATCGGTTGGGGGGAGAACGAAGCATTCTTTATAAGGGTGTGGAAATCTCTCCCTAGTAGACGCGTTTTAAAACCTTAAGTCTGACAGCTATATGTGGGCCAAATCGAACAATATTTGCTAGTGGTGGGCTTGGGATGTTTCAAATGGTATCAAAGCCAGTCACCAAGCGGTATGCCAGCGAGGACGCTGCGCTACCAATAGGGGTGGATTGTGAGATCCCACATCAGTTGGGGAGGGAAACAGAGCATTCCTTATAAGGGTGTAGAAACCTTTCCCTAGTAGACGTGTCTCAAAAATGTGAGGTTGACGACAATACATAATGGGGCCAAAGCGGACAATATTTGCTAGTAGTGGGTTTGGACTGTTTTAAAGTTCCACAAAAATAAGTTGGTTTTGGAACATGAAATAAAGTTGGGAACACCATTTTAACCTTTATATATAACATCATTTAACTGTGAATATAAATAATTGATGATTCACAAATAGGAAAAGGGATCATTATTAGTGTGAAAGTGTTTATAGAGAGGAGTTGATGAGAGAGAGTGTTAAATCTAGACCTAAAAGTTTAAGCTAATAGTTTAAAGGAAATTTAATTATGTCAATATTTCAACTCTCCTCTCCCTTGTGGATTGGGAAATTTGAATAGAGCTCAAACAAGCCTAAACTAATATTAGTTCGAAATGAATGGCATTACACGGGTTTGAACATAGAAGCTCCTCTTATGATACCATGTTAAATCACCCACGAAACTCATAAGCTTAAGCTGACGGATTACGATAGATTTAATTATATCAATATTTCAACAAAAGGTTCGAGAAAATTAGCAAGAAGGTGTGTTTACAATAGAGTAGAACTTCGATAGACCTTGTTTGATTTTCTTGTATTATTAGCTAATCTCTGCTCTTAAAAAAAATTAATTTACAGGCCGATCAATCTGGAACCATAGTCGAGGTTATTGCAGAGGACGGGAAGCCTGTCAGCGTCGGTGTGGTAAGTCATTCTAACCACCATTACAGTTACTGTAATGAATAGCTGAACTCTACATTGTTTGTTTGTATGGATTTGTGGGCTTGAACCTTCTTCTGGTTTCTCTGCAGCCTTTGTTTGTCATTCAACCTTAGGCCAATCCGGGTTTCGATTACACGAGACGAGTAAAGGAGATGAGATTAAGCTGAGTTTGGGAAGCAAATTGAGTTTCCGAGCAAGTTCGGGTTGTGGGTTAGTTATTGGTATGTCCTTTTTCCCCCTTCTTCCTTCGTTTTCCTCTTCAGTTGAGCGTAGACATGATAGAGATTGTGTTGATAAACATATCAATTCCTTTTCCAGTTTTCGTGTGAACTTTCAACTTTCTTTGTGAAATCAGATATATATTTTTTAAGCCTTTGTCTTTCTTTCCTTTCCTTTCCATCTAGTACTGCCTTTCTCATCAATTCTGAAAGAATAATCCCATCTCCCCCCACATCTTTTTTTATGACTTATCTCATTAATGTCTGATATCTGATCGTCTTCGTTCTGCTATGTTTGAATGCACTTGTATTCCACATGTTAGCGATGAAATGAAAATTGCCCCCATTTAGGGGTTATTGTATCACCACAATGGCATGACATCAAAAGAGTGACTGAAACTTGTATCTGACCAACTTAGAATTAACATTGTAGGTCGTCAGGAAATTGGGGATAGGCATAGATCCTTCCGCCTATTAGGAAATTGGGGATAGACATAGATCCTTCCGCCTATTTTCGGAGTGTTGGAAATAAATCAATGGTTTTTTTTTTTTAATTTTATTTTGGATTTCTCAAGGGCACAAGGGTGTATCTATAATAGTTCTAAATAAGGCTTTGAAATGGGTTTGGGAGGATGAACGATGACGGACTTTAGAAAAAGTACCATTTGTCTATGAGTTCGTGAAAACTTTCATCTGGTTCTTGGATTTCCCGTTTTAAATTTTGGCGTCCACAGAAAACAAAAATAGATTGACGCAAACTTCAATCTCAAAGAGTTGAATTTCTTGCACCAAGTTGCCAACTAGTATTGATTTGCACGGGTAAACAAGCTAGAGAACCTCTTAGGACCACATTAGCTTAACAAATTCAGATCCATAATTTAATATTACGACGCCTCGATTGATGCTTATCTTACGTCAATAAAATGTGAAATGATCCGTTAATCTATGTAGAAAATATAAAACTGATACGAATTATATGACGAAATGATCCGTTAATCTATGTAGAAAATATAAAACTGATACGAATTATTTTACGTATAATTTTCGGTTAATACAAATTATTTAATTTAACCGCCACAATAATCCTAAATTAAGCTTGTAAGGCTAAGTCTTAAAGGAACAAATTAATAATTTAATCAAATAATTGTGAGAGAAATAAAGGATTTAAAATATAGTTTACAAAAACCAATGGCTACGTGGAACACAGACATCCATTTAATTATAAGCAAGAGAATTACACAAATTAAATTAATGATAAAATCCCCAATGGTGACCAAATCTATATGAAGGAAGGATGATGATTGGTCACCAGCTCCCAAAAAAACAACTAAATATTAGGGGAAAATAGTGATGAATTTCTTGAAGCTGTCATTTATTATATTGGAAATTGAGACTATATTCTTTTGTTGCCGTATTAAATATTTATCATATTAAACCAGTTTCATTATTGACATAATTAATTATAATATCCTAAAGTACATGTGACAAAATCAATGTATAGATTAAATCGTCTAATTAATTATAATATAAAGTTTACGAATTTTTATGAAAAAAAAAACCCTCAATATTCCCAACTTTTCTAAACCCAAAAAACCCTTCTTTTTCTCCAAAATTACAAACAAGTTTGGGTATTTTATGTCTATTCCTCATCAAGGGTATTGCCTTTTATTTGGTAGACAATGAAATGGATAATAGGAGGGCATATTGGTAATATACTAGAGGTTTATTTAATAAAATAATAATAATTATGTATATATATATATATACATACGTTAATAAGGTATTTTTGTTGATATAGTTATTTAAATGTTTACGATTTGTTGGTAAGACCGTGTGATTATTTAGCACGATGTGACAAAATACAAATGAATGGTAAAAAAAATATTACATTCCCTTGTTTTATCTTTTTTTTTTTACCTGATGGTAAAAAATACTCATAAATTTTATAAAAAAATTATAATAATATCCATAAACTAAAAAGTGTAGACGGACTTTTATAAAAAAAATCTTACTGTCAATATATGAACGAAAAATCACCTTTCAACTCCTCATATATTATTTTTAAATTTTTTATTGCTTCATGAATATTTTTGAAGTATGATACCAACGATAATAATATTTTTTTTAACATTTTAAAAAAATTTAAATGTATTTTTGAAATTTTCATAAGTATAAAAAAGTATTTTAAAAATATTTTTTGATGTTAAAAAAAATATATTTTTAAAAAGTCATTTTTGGAAGAAAATATTAACGATTTTTTTATTTGAAATTAAAGTAAACCGTATTTTTTTTTTAATTTTTAAAAATTTAAGAATATTATCTCTAATTTTTAAATTTAAGAATATTTTTTTAAAGATAAAATAGAAAATTTTAGTATTATTATTAATTTAGTATTTTTTTTTTAAAAAATTTATGTTGATTAAACTCTAAAAATAGCAAATCTCGAGAAAATTAAATACCATAAATAGAAACGATGCATCGCCTTGTCGGAAGGTAACATGAACCCACTCTTGGGCCGTACGATGGATTTATTAGTAGCGGAATCGACGGTTGTTAGGCGTCCAACGTGGCAGAACCGAGCCGAGCTGAGTGGAAACAAGGGAGCGTCTCGGTTGCCGACAAGGAGTACATGGATCCACGTGGGATCACGAGGACTGTGGGGACCACATGGAAGCGCACGTGTCAACCACCGACGTCCCATCCAGTTGACCGCAGATTGCGGGATCTTTGTACGACTATTCTTTGCCCTTACGTGTCCCCAGGTGGAATTTAATTAAAATTAATTGCGTGAAAAACCTCATTTTTTCAAAATTTAGTGATTTTTTTTATTTATATATTTTTCCTTTTTTCTTTCCTTAAAAAATAAAATGGTTGAATTTTGTTAATTTAATTAAATTGACAATACAAGCTAATTTTATTTTTTTATTATTAAACTTTCAAAATTAATTTATTTTTAGTTATTGAATTTTAAAATATTAGTTAAATAAAAATAACACTGGAGAATCAATCTAAACAATTTAGTGGATTAGATATTTACTACCGTTCAAACAATTGATGGTTCGTTCCTCACTCGTTGTGTTTAATATCATATTTTTATGTTGTCGTAACAGTAGTAAAAATAGAGTTGTTACACTCGGACATCAATTATCATCCAAAAGTTAATGGTTCCATCTTGGCTCAACCGTGTGGTTAACTAACAAAAAAAAAATAATGTTGTTTAATTTAAACTAAAAATGTAATTATTTTGTTATTCACTACTATTGTTCTTGAATACTACAAATGACATGGTATTGTCCACACTGCGAGGCGACTGGCTCGTGGAACTTTGTTAGATCTCAACTTTATCGAAAAAGTTACATCTGGTTTATTTCAGCATACAGTGTCTACAAATGACATGGTATTGTCGACACAACGAAGTGACCTGCACGTAGGACTTTGTTAGATTTAACTTTACTGAGAAAGTCTCGTACTACTTTTTTCAACAACAAATAGGTCGAAAAACAAAGATTCAAACATTTGACGTTCTCATCGAAAAATATACCTAAACCAGTTGAGTTAGACTCGAGAACAGTTCGTAGTTGTATACGTGCCCTACGAAATCAGGCATATCAATATGAAAAATTTGAGTTTCTTCCCTCACGTAGTCATTTCATGTCATTGCCTAAAAAGAGCCAACCTAAAGCTATAGTCTCCCTAGGTAAAAGAGCAATGTTTTGTGTATTTATTGAATTATTGTAACTAATTTTATAAATGAAAAACATGTTTTTTTTTTTTTTTTCGTAATGTGACATATCAAATCGTTAGTAAATATTGTAACGTCCCATATCCAGCGCTAGTAGATATTGTTCTTTTTGAGCTTTTCCTTTCAGGCTTCTCCTAAAGCTTTAGAACGGACTAGGGGAAGGTTTCCACGCCCTTATAAATGGTGGTTTGTTCTTCTCCCCAACCAATGTGGGACATCACAATCCACCCTCCCTTTGGGGCCGAGCGTCCTCGCTGACACTCTTTCCTTCCTCCAATCGATGTGGGACCGACCCCAAATCCACTCCCTTTAGGACAGCGTCCTTATTGACACATCGCCTCGTGTCTACCTCCCTTCGAGGAACATCAAGAAGACTGACACATCATCCGGTGTCTAGCTCTGATACCATTTGCATCTGTTAGCGCTGGATCTGGGTCGTTACAAGTTTATTCGGGTTGAATTGAAAAAATCTTTTGGACCAACTCTAAATTTCAAGTAAGTTCACAATCCAACTCTCTAGTTTCGGACTTGGTTGTCAGGTTGTTATCCACGGTACATATTAAATTAGTAACTAAAATCTCATATAGTTCAAATATCAAACATTCGAAAGTCACAATGCACTACTAAGATCGGTTACAAACGTCAAATATTCTTAATCTTCTCAACAGTCATCAAACACAGTCGTTTATCGAAGACAACCCGAGAGAGAGGCAACCTTCTTTCTCCCCTTTGTCCATGCTAATGATCATGAATATAAATACTGATTAAGGGGACCGATGAACAAAAGGACATCAATTCATGCTCAAATTTCGAATTCAACTCAATTCAATTCAGTGGGTTCCATTAGACGGTCTAAAAATTTAACAGATCAGGTACACACCTCAAAAGGTCGGTCCTCGAACTTTTATCGTAATCAAAACTACTTAAGCAATCATCTACACAAAAGAGTCAAAATAATAATCAAAATTGATCATAGAAGTAAACCCTAAAACATGATTCAAGTGTTTGTCAATTATTTCTAGACATGAGGGACTTGGCTGTCTCATTTCTTTTGTTTCCATCTTTTGACAAAACCCTTTTTTTTTTCTTTTTTTTTTGTCATTTCAATTCAAACCAAAATTAATCTAGGGTTTTGTCTTTTTGCACAATTGTTTAGATCTTTGAAAAGATTGTGTTTTTAATCCAAAAACAACCCTAATAAATAGTTTTGACTGTTTTTGATGAACATGAAAGAGAAAAAGAAACCCTAGCTTAATTGGAATATAATTTATTTCAAGAACAAACCCATCAAAATTTGCCCACAAACACTAATTCATATTCAAAATCACCTCAAGATCAAGAAAAAAAACAAGGGTTTTAAGAGATAATATCGATCGTACTCATAAATATTTACCTTCGAAGTTAGAAGCCGAACGAGATCGGAAGATCGAGAGAAGAAATCCAATATGAACATAGCTCAACTATTCAGATTGAAGATTTGAATCTTCGTTAGAACGTTTGCAATTACGAATTGGAAATAGGTAGAAAGCCAATATGAACATAGCTCAACTATTCAGATTAAAGATTTGAATCCTCGTTAGAACATTCCCAATTACGAATTGGAAATAGGTAGAGAGTCAATATGAACATAGCTCAACTAAACGTTTCCAATTACGAATTGGAAATAGGTAGAGAGCCAATATGAACATAGCTCAACTGAAGAATCGAATCTTCGTTAGAACGTTTGCAATTACGAATTGAAAATAGGAAGAGAGAGAGATTAGAATTCTCTTACATATTATGTAATTATGAAATTTCAATGTTCTTATTTGTTTTGTGTTCTTGTTCAAGTTGCACCCTCTTGCTTTTGCTTTTGCTTTGGCCTTTTTCTCTTCTTCTCATAGCTAACACCTCTTGCTTTCGTTTGAAAATCACGAACTTCCCTTAAATAGAGACGAACAGCTCTAGCTCCAAATGGGTTGGCTTCCGGCCGGCCGCCGTTCTCTTCAAAGGCTGCACGGAGGCGGCCGATGAGGGCGTCGAGGCTGCCCCAAGCCTGTCGGAGCGGGCAGGGACAGGGAGCTGGAGGGTTGGGCAGGCCGAAGAACGGGCAGGTCTGGTTATGAACTTTGGTCTTCCCAAAATGGTCTAAGTACCGGAGAAATTCCAGCACGTGAGCGCCGCTGCACATTTGTAGAGCCAACGGCGGTCGGTGGTTGCGAAGGTACTGACAGAACGTGTTCCAATCTCGCCGTTTTTGATTCTCATACCGGCTTGGTGTGGTGGTAGAGGATGACGACGGCGAACACGCGGCGGCGGTGATGGTGGTTGTGGTGGTGGTGGTGGGTGGTATGGGTATGGGATTGGATGATGATTTTGAGAACAAATCCATTAAAAAATCACAAAAAGCAACAAAATCCAGCAAGGAAATAGAGAAATCTCTTGAAAGATCGAAACTTTTTGTTATGGGTAGGATTAAAAATGTAATCTTTTAGGGTTTTGAAGAGAACCCAGTTCAAATTTAGGGTTTTTTTTGAAGAAAAAACATGAAAAATCAAGAACAGACTCAAAATGGAAGATCAAAAAAGGAAAAAACCAAGTGGGTTTTGCATGGCATGATGAGAAGAACACAATTGATATCGAAAATGATCATGTTTTAAAGCCAAAAGAGGGCTGTTCTTGATATGTTCTTGGCAGAAGAAGAACAAAAAGGTAAGTTTTTTTTTTGGTGTAAAGAGATAGAGAACTGAGAGTTGAGGGCTGTAGAGAGAGAAAGAGAGGAGAGAGAGAGATGGGAGTAAAGTTAAGAAGCATAAGATGACAAGTTTAGCAGTGAAAAGAGTTGATGGTGACCATTGGTAAAAGGACAATTGTGCTGTCACCCACTCACGCTTTGGCGCGTGCATGAATTGTTCATCCTTTTTGATCTTGATGATCTAGGGTTTGTTTCTTTTTGTATTCAAATGAATTCTTAGTACAAGGATTTATACTTTTAATACACGTACTTGTTGAGATAAATAATCCAAAGTGTTTATATGTACAACTTCGACTCGTTGGACCGTGCACGTGACTCGATAGTAAATTTGTAATACGAGGAAGAGGCGGCTTGGTAAAAATGAGAGAACTACCTATCAAGCAGTACTTGTCACGCTGCCCGCTCTGTTTAAGTTAGTTTAGGGGTTATTGACTATATTAAGAGTTTAGAGTTTTCGAGAACAATAAGGTAGGTATAAAAAGATTAACGTAGAATTTTATTATTCTCTCTCGAATTTGAAATGAAGAAGTGAAAATAGGATTATCGAAGGGCTCTGAGTCAAGGGTATGTAAGAGGTTGAGATTGACAACTTAGCCCTTGGCCTGATTTTTCGTCTTCCTCGAGATTTGATTATGCCTTGGGTTAGCTTTTGAGGCTCGGATTAGATTGATCGAGTTCTTTTAAGTCACTGAATTTTGTAAACATCACTATCTATCTTTATCGGTCATAACTATAACTATTCTCTGGTACAGGTACACTTCAGTGAAATATTAAAGAAAAAAAAAGTTGAGAATAAAAAAATGAAAATGAATAATAAATTGTATAAAAAAATAATAGAATATAAAACTTTTTGTAATATGAATTACTTATAAATATACATAATGGAATAATATAGCAATAATATGATAGTGGGTTAGATTGGATGGTGAGTTATTATTTTTAATTATTTTAAAAAATACGTGTTATATTAATAATTAAATTCTATTTAAAAAAAAACAAGTTAGATTGGGTGGTCGAGTTATTATTTTTAATTATTTTAAAAAATACGGTGTTATATTAATAATTAAATTCATAAAACTCAAATATCAAATAATCACAACTCGCCACATGTTACTAACATTAGTATCAAACGTCAAACATTCTTAATCTTCCTAACAAGTAAGGTAGAGTTTAGTTGAGTTATAATCCTATTTTCAAGATGGTCGAGTTTACCTAACAAAAAAAAAAAAAAAAAAAAAAGTGAACCCAGGAACTGACCCAATTCAAACGTTTATAATTTGAGTTGAATAATTCGGATTGGTCGAGTTATCTGATCATATGAATACTTTTTTTTATATATATATATATATTTTATCTATTCTTTTATGATATACTAAAAAAAATGTCGATTTACCCTTTACCTCGATTTCAAACGTATGAACATATAAAAATATCGACACGTCCACGAAAATTTAATGCTCTTTACACGACTCCAACTACAAGAGATGCTAAATATCAATAATAATAATAATAATAATATGGCTGCATTTGACTTTATTTAGTCAACAATTTATCTTCATCATCGGACATTAATTACAAACTACAAGGTGTGACATTCCAGAAGGAAAAATTAAAAAAATGAATCAGGCTATTCTATATTCTACACACCTGGAAATGGTAACCCTAGATATAGGGCTGCCCTAAAATCATGGGGATACCCTAAATATGGGTACAGCCTTCATTTTTAGTGCCCTATTTAGATAGGCATCTTCTACTACCAAATTTTATTCCATAAATGTAAATGTTTAGGTTAGTTACTCTACAAACCCTACCATATTATAGGTATATATTATCCCTAAGCATGACCTCAAAGCCCCTGATTTTGTTATGGTCAAGAATATATATGAGGTTCCCTAAGGAGGGCAATTGGGTCATTTTCCATACGTTATCGTCAACCTCGACGCTCGTTGTTGAATCGTTGTTTAACTTGAATGACTCCATGGGAGTTTCAGGCCAAGTAACTAAGGAGGGCAATTGGGTCATTTTCCATACGTCATTGTCAACCTTGACGCTCGTCGTTGAATCGTTATTTAACTCGAACGACTCCATGGGAGTTTCAGGCCAGGTAACTAAGGAGGGCAATTGGGTCATTTTTCATACGTCATTGTCAACCTCGACGCTCGTTGTTGAATCGTTGTTTAACTTGAATGACTCCATGGGAGTTTCAGGCCAAGTAACTAAGGAGGGCAATTGGGTCATTTTCCATACGTCATTGTCAACCTTGACGCTCGTCGTTGAATCGCTATTTAACTTGAATGACTCCATGGGAGTTTCAGGCCAAGTAACTAAGGAGGGCAATTGGGTCATTTTCCATACATCATCGTCAACCTTGGCACTCGTCGTTGAATCGTTATTTAACTCGAACGACTCCATGGGAGTTTCAGGCCAAGTACGTGGTGTCTTGAGTTGACTCAACTTAGGTATAGTTAAATCGGTTTGAACTCAATTAAAATTAAATCGTTTCTCTAACTGAATTCGACCTTTATATGAGTTGGATTAGTCGTAACCCTCCTAGTTTGACCATTCTAAAAATAAATTATAAATTATAAATTAGCTTTCATTGGTAAGGTTGTAGCTAAAAAAAAATTACCACAAGGAGGTTTGAAATTTACCTTGGATTTTGGAAAAAAAAAAAAAAAAAAAAAGCGTTCACGATGGGACTCGAACCCACAATCTCCCGCTCCGGAGGCGAGCGCCTTATCCATTAGGCCACGCGAACTGTTTGTTGAAGAAGGCGCAATAAATTTATTGATTTATATAACTATATAAATTACGTCACTATTTTTATAAAAAATTATAATTTTCATTAAATTTGGGCTCAAAATTAATAAACGTTGCAACTTTATTTAAAATTCTGTCATAGCATAGGTTTGTAAGGCTTAATTATTGTTAATCTTTTTATTGCTAAAAAATCTCCGTAATCTCGAGAAATATATGAACAATTAGATAAGATTGAACCAGCGTAAAAAAAAAATATATATATTTAAAGGGCACGCTGTAACGTAGAAAGCAAAATTACGATCAATATAGTGCAGAGATGCTATAACGTTATGTGTTTTGTAGGCACTATCTGATTGTTACAAACAAATAAGGACGTATACATATGAACACTTCTATCAACGGTGTCGTCCAAGACATTGTCACATAAATTCATCTTAAATCTTGACAAGGGCGAAGCGCAATTCAGATTTA
Source organism: Cucurbita pepo subsp. pepo (assembly GCF_057944985.1). Classification (NCBI taxonomy): domain Eukaryota; kingdom Viridiplantae; phylum Streptophyta; class Magnoliopsida; order Cucurbitales; family Cucurbitaceae; genus Cucurbita; species Cucurbita pepo. Next base: position 16,214,246 of record NC_141808.1, on the reverse strand, counting down.
ACAATGTCGTTCTCGTCCCTTTCATCGACCCTGAAACTCCAAACACGAACCTTAGTTCCGGTCTTGAGTCCATAAGCTCTAGCAAAAGAGTTCCATTTGTTGACCAAACAATTCACGTAATTTTTCCCCATTAGCCACTTCTTGAACCGAATTGGATTCACTTTTAAATCGGATCCCACTATGAATGTGTCAATGTAGTTCAATTCATCTTCCCCTTTGCTCCGGTGCTCCAACATCTTCTCCTCCTCCGCCGTCATAAATTCCACTCTCACCATCTTCTTCGGCAGCGACAGCCGCCCTTGATTCGTCCTCATGTCAGTCGCCGTCAACTTCTTTTCGATTATCATTTGCACACGGTAACCACCCATTCTTTCCGTTATATGATCTCTCATCTCTGCCGGCATCTCCTCCTCCGCCACCGGCTGAATTTCCTCATCTGGGTCATCTTCATTCATCGGCTCCGGTGGGTTTTCGGCAATTGGGCTATTGCCATTCACGACCCCAGACCGATTTTCGGCTTCTGGATCAACTCTGTTCATCGGCGTCGGCGACATGTTCGGGTTCTCATGGCCAGGACAGTCGATATATTCAACTAGAGTCCTTTTCTTTCTACAAACTATTTGGTTGAAATTGTCCATCCATTGAAACGAGCTAGAACTGATGGAGTCTAGATTATCAGACATTGTTGTTTCTTTCTAAGAATTACTCAAATTGGAGTTGATTGCAGAGTACTCTGTGGGCCGTCGTGAGTTTATTTAAATATTAATATTAATTTTTCCTAATCCTATTACAATATAGAAGATAATCGATTTTATCTTTTTTTTTTTTTAATTTAAAATTTAAATCTTTTTCTTATCTTAATTTATAAAAATTTCAAATTCTGTAATTATATAATACAAAACGGCATATCTTTGCCGAGGATTTCCACAAACCCTCGATTCTCGCAAACCCATTTGTTTTCAATTTCTCCCGACCCGCCACTGGTTCCCAATTCTCTGCATCTCTTAGCGTGAAGAAACGATGAAAGGAAGGAATTCTGGGAATTTTTCGAACCCATGTTTGACGATGCATCAGCCATGGGCTTCTCTGCTGGTCTATGGTATCAAACGCATCGAGGGCAGGTCCTGGTCTGCTCCCCTCACAGGTTTGTTCTGTCCTTTCAAATCTACTTTCGTTTGAATGTGCGAATAACACAAAAGAAAAGTGGAATTAAGACGCTGAATTGGGGATTCATGTGTTTGAAGTTGCTTTACTGTTGACCCTTTGAATCATCCAACCCTAAACTCTAAATGATTGTGTTATTGGCATATCTTTTGTTAGTTTATTTCTTCTTTCTTTGTGGATGTGGTTTAGTAAAGGATGATTCTATATTCTGAACTTGATCACTGAAGGTCGTCTTTGGATTCATGCTGCAAGTAAGGTTCCTGAGGATTCTACAATCAAAGCAATGGAGGATTTCTATAGAGAAGTTTATGCTCTGGATGGGATTACTGATCTTAAGTTTCCAGAACATTATCCTGTTTCAAGGCTTTTAGGTATTAAATCTGATGATTTTTCATGATATATTACTTATGTTTTACTGGTTCTTGTGTTTTTTTTGGCGCTTTTCCGATCACATTCCATGAAGTACTTATTTGGAGTCTACCATTAAGGCAACACCATTACTGTTTTGATTGATATCTTGGTGTCTATGCTCTGAATCCATATTTATCTCTATGTTCTGACATATGTTATGTTTGCCACTTGGTGGAATCATCACTTGTTAGACTGATTTTGAGTATGTTATTTATGTTATATGACTGCAGATTTTCATGACTTGCACACTTACAGTGTCGGTTGAGTATGCATGATATGAGCATATGGAGAGGGAAATGTAATTAAAAATGACTATAAATATTGACATCGAGAGTACTTTCGAGCATAATAAATTTGAAAGATGTGTTGAACTATGCACTTTCAGATATGGGTTCATGTGAGATTTCACATTGGTTAGAAAAGAGAACGAAACATTCCTTATAAGGGTTTAGAAACCTCTCCCTAATAGACGCATTTTAAAACCTTGAAGGGAAGCTCGAAAGGGAAAGCCCAAAGAGGACATTGTTAGCGGTGGGCTTGGGCTGTTACAAATGATATCAGAGCTAGATACCGGGTTGTGTGCCAACGAGGACGTTGGGACCTTAAAAGGGGTGAATTGTGAAATCTCACATCTGTTGGAGAGGGGAACGAAACATCCCTTATAAGGGTGTGGAAACCTCTCCCTAGAGACGCGTTTTAAAATCGTGAGGCTGACAGCGATACATAATGGACCATAGCGGACAATATCTACTAGTGGTGGGTTTGGCTTAGGCTGTTACTTTCGAGCATAATAAATTTGAAAGATGTGTTGAACTATGGACTTTCAGATATGGGTTCATCTGAGATCCCACATCGGTTGGAGAGGAGAATAAAGCATCCCTTATAAGGGTGTGGAAACCTCTCCCTAACAAACGTGTTCTAAAACTTGAGGGGAACCCCGAAAGAGAGCTCAAAGAGGACAATATCTGTTAATGTGGGCTTGGACTATTACAAATGGTATTAGAGCCAGACACCGGGTGGTGTGCCAGCGAGGACGCTGGGTCCTAAGTTGGAGAGGGAACGAAGCACCCCTTATAAAGGTGTGGAAACCTCTCCCTAGTAGACGCGTTTTAAAACGAGGTTGACAGCGATATATAATGGACCATAGCGGACAATATCTACTAGCGGTGGGCTTGGGCTGTTACGATTCAAAACTATCTATCATATTAAAATCCCATGAGATTTATGGCCATACATGTTTGTCTCATGAGTTTCTAGACAAGACCCATGCTTGATTATCAACATTCATGTATGTTCATTCAGGTTGTGTTGAAGTGGTTGGCTGTGTTCATGGTGATGAACTGAAAAGTTGGGATAAAGTACCTGAAGGGGTGGGTAGCCTAGCTTTCCTCATCCATACCTTAGTTTCTGAGGCATCTTATCTAAGAAAAGCTAATAAAAGTAAACCTGCAGGTTAGACTAGAAGCACAAACTGATTTCTGCTGGCTCTGTGAACAACCACAGGTGTGTACTGATTTAAAATCAAGTTTCAGCAGAGTTATAATATACTGAATGAAATTTCTTTTAACTGTTTCAGAAATTACTGATTCCGTTCGAGATGCGTGGTTACCAAGGCGTTTATAACTTAGAAAAGAAGGTGGAAATGTTAACTTTGTTTCGATTCTCTCTTTAATGACTCTTTTGTGTGCGTTTGTTCTAAAATCAGATTGTATTTGGTCAGATATTTGAAGCAGCTGTTAGAGGTCTCATCCATGTTAAATGCCCACTGCCTGTAAAGTTTCAACTTCCAGATCCTAGAGATCCATTTTCCTTGAAGCCAGGATCTGTCTCGTCACGTTCTCCCGAGACTAAAGGATCTCGATCCGAAGTGGAGAAGTCATCTAAACTCGATGCTGTCATAGCTGGTGCTCGAGCAGCTGCTACTCAGTTTTCGAAAAAGAACCAGGACCCCCAAACTTCTATCCATGACAATACTTCTAATTTTGGAAGAGCAGGGAAATCCAGAACGGACGAGGCTCAATCTACCAACTTTCGTCAAGACGAGGCTCCACGAGCTAATATCGAGGAACAAACTAGTAGCTACCACACTCGATCTAAGGCACTTTTCACACAACCACAGCAGCAAAATGGAGCTCCTTCTAAGGTAATCACGATTAGGACTTCATTTTTAGAGATGTTTAAGGATTAAAGCAAAGATTGAGTAACTACAAGCTAAAAATATCTGAAAGCTTAGGACCATGGAAGGATTTTAATCATAGATAGTCTTGAAGAACGTACTGCTGCTCGTAAAATTGCTGGTGTATGTGTCATGGACATGCTTGTTCAGGGCGTGTTGTCCGTAGCCACATGCCAAGAAAAGTGCGATTGTGACACCATGCAGCAGTCTCATTGATTTTAGAGGAAGCATATTTGAACAACTAAGAGTTTCGTATTCTTATTAATCATATCATTATTAATTTCTACTCGCAATTAACGAGTGATCTCGTGTCATGTTTAGATCTTTGCTGCTGCATTGAGAGGACTGAGACCGACATGAATGTTGATCGATTCAATTGCAGAGAAGATTCGTACATAGAAAAGCAGGGCATGTGAAAACTGACTTCTATTAAGTAGTTTTACAGTTGTTTTCAATTAGTTCCTTGCCACGGAGTTTCGATTATTAGTGTTGTAATATAGAATGATTCGGTGAAGAACTGAGAGTCAAGGATTCAATATTATCAGAGCTTGATTTTCAGTTCATGTAACCTTTTGTCTCATAATTAAGTGATATCAATGTCAAACAGAGCGTATTAACTTTAAAAAGTTTCGTTTATGTTCATTAGTTTTCATTTGATTCTAATGAGTTCTTATTGTTAATGTCGTTTTCGTTCGAGGGCAACTTGCACAAATCACTTCTATAGTAAAAATCATAATAATTTCAATCGACATAGTTGAATCTTCGAGATTTTCAACCTATCATGCGTGATGCGCGATGGAAAAATCATTAATTTTGAAGTCAAACATTCATGTTTTTTATTCAATAACTTGAAGAAATATTAATGTATGCATTTAATAAACTTCTTTTAACTTATTTGATATCCATTTATTCGCACAAAATTCACCCATTTATATAATCCAATAATGTTGTGGGCTGCGATGAAACTGGAACTCACCATCACGGCCCAAGGCGATGGAAGGCTGCCACTGTTCGGGTTGAAGCTCAGACGTCTGCTGCACTCTAAACCAATATTCTTGCGGAGATGGGGACGGATACCATCGAAGAATCGAGCACTCAACCAGCAAGCAACTGTGTTTCTTCTCCATGGGACACAAAGAGGTCAGATCTATTGTTTGAATCGCTCTATTTCTATGATAATTCGAACCCCTTTTCTGCAATTTAGGAAAAAGAAGCAAAAGAAAGGAAGATTTTAGGAAGTATTTGGAGTCTAATGGCGTTGTATGAACAAAATGACAAGCCTTCCTCTGCCCTCTGTTGGATGATGAAAGTCCAACGTCGGCTAATTTAGGGAATGATCATGGGTTTATAAATGAGGAATACTAACTCCATTGGTATGAGGCCTTTTGAGGAAGTCCAAAGGAAAGCCACGAGAGCTTATGCTCAAAATGGACAATATCATACCATTGTGGAGAGTCGTGTTCGTCTAACACCCTCCCGTAAGTTCTTTCTTTCAGTTTTTGGTTTTGGATCATGTTCTTATGTCTTGCTTGCTGCCGTGATTGTTGGACAAATATCAATAGTTGAGGTTATTTCGTGGAGCATAATGTTTTTCTTGAAATGCAGTTTGTTTTATGTTCTTCATCAGCCCATATCAAATCTCAGAATCTGCTAATAATATGATACAATGAGTAGCTGTTCTGTGTTATAAGCTATCAAAACAGAGTTTATTTCAACTGGGTTTATGTCGTGATTCCATATCCAAATTTTGGTCTGTTTGAGCGCTTTACAAGCCCACCGCTTGTAGATATTGTCCTCTTTGGATTTTCCTTTCAAGAGCTTCTCCTTGTGATGTCTCTTATCCCCGTCACAAGACAAGAGGATGAAGACAAGAAATCTCCTTTTCCCTACATCGAGACATACCTGACAAATTTAAAACTAAGCAATTGTGAGATCCTATATATGTTAGAGAGGGAAATGAAGCATTTCGTATAAGGGTGTGGAAATCTCTCTCTAGTAGATGCGTTTTAAAACTGTGAGGCTTATGGAGATACATAATGGACCAAAATGGACAATATCGGCTAGCGGTGGACTTGGGCTGTTACAAATGGTATTAGAGTCAGACACCGGGCGGTGTGCCAACGAGGACGCTGGACCTTAAGGGGGTGGATTGTGAGATCCCACATCAGTTGCAGAGGGGAACGAAACATTTCTTATAAGGATGTGGAAACCTCTTCCAGGTAGACGCGTTTTAAAATCATGAGGCTGATGGCAGTACGTAACGGGTCAAAATGGACAATATCTTTTAACGGTGGACTTAGACTGTTACAAACTGTATCAAAACCAAACACGGGTGGTGTGCCAGCAAGGACGCTGGCCTCGAAGGGAGTGGATTGTGAGATCCCACATTGGTTGGAGAGGGGAACGAACCATTCCTTGTAAGGGTGTGGAGACCTCAACCTGGCAGACGCGTTTTAAAACCGTGAAACTGACTGAAAAAAGTGCAAAATATGAACAAAAGGCAAAATATAATATTATGAAGAACAAGACTATGAAAATCTTAAGAAATTAGAGCTTTTATAGGCGATCATTTAGAGAAATTAGGGATTTTGGAAGGTATCTCGATGATAAGGAATCAACTTAAGGGAAGGTTTGGATACCAATCATAAAGAATCATTATAAGGAAAGTAAGATTCGGATTACTTTGTTGATCGAATATTTCAAGACAAGAACACTTGTTTGAGATTCGGATCACTCCACAAGCAAAATTGATCATGTCTAGCTTGAATGATTCTAAACATGCAATCTAAACTACATAGAATTGCAAAGGAAAGGTAAGAACACTTAGCCCTAATGATAAAGCATCACTCCAAGGGAAAATAAAATTCAGATTACCTTGTTGATCAAATATCTCAAAGCAAGAACACTTGTTTGAGATTCGAATCACTCTACAAGCAAGATTGATCATGTCAAGCTTGAATGATTCTACATACAACCTAAACTACATAGAATTACAAAGAAACTTAGCCATTGGCTAAAAGAAAGCACAAATGCTCATTTTACTACCTATTCCAAGTCTACTGTACAAAGACAACATACATGGCTTTATATAGCCACAATGTATGCTTTATGGCAAAATACATTATAGAAACATCACAACTCTAATATCATCCACCAAAATTTGTAACCATCCAAAGAGGACAATATCTGCCAGTGGTGGGCTTGGGCTTAGGCGGTCACAAATGATAAGTCTACTTCTTTTGTTTTTTTTTTTTGGGAATTTTGTGCAGCTTAACGCTTCTCGGTGGTGCCATATCTTTAGCAAATTCTTTTGTAACTTCCCTTTATCTATAGCAAGCTCTTGTTTCTTATCGAACAAAAAATATCGTGTTGCAGTTGGAAGAACTTAAAATCTCGCACAACATCGCCGTAACGTCTACCAAGGATACCACCGATGATGAGGATTGAAACTATAAGCTATGAGGGAGTAATGGAGTTGCACATAGGAGGTTGATGAATGTTCTGTATAGTAGCGAAGAAAAAAGAATGTGATATCTTATTCCTTAAAGGTATGTCAAGACCTTACGCTATGCTTGTTTAAAGAGGAAGGAAGATATTTGGTAAAAAGTTGAATTGTTTGAGGTTTATATCTGACAAGTAGCAATCACTTAGGATGTAACCGTCCAAGCACACTACTAACAGATATTATTCGCTATGACCCGTTACTTATCGTTGTCAGCGTCACTGTTTTAAAACGTGTCTGTTAGGAAGAGGTTTCCATATCCTTATAAGAAATGCTTCGTTCCCCTCTCCAACGGATGTGAGGTCTCACAATCCATCCCTCTTAGGCCCAGTGTCCTCGTTGACACACCGCTCGGTGTGTAGCTCTGATATCATTTGTAACAGCCCAAACCCACTGGTAACAGATATTGTCCGCTTTGGCTCGTTATGTATCGCTGTCAGCCTTATGGTTTTAAAACGCGTCTGTTAAGGAGAGATTTCCATACTCTTATGAGGAATGTTTCGTTTCCCTATCCAACCAATGTGAGATCTCACAATCCATCCCCCTTGGGCCCAGTGTCCACGCTGACACACCGTTCGGTGTCTAGCTCTGATATCATTTCTAACAGCCCAAACCCACTACTAACAAATATTGTCTGCTTTGGCCGGTTATGTATCGCCGTCAGCCTTATGGTTTTAAAACCCATCTGTTAGTGAGTGATTTTCATATCCCTGTAAGGAATGCTTTGTTTCCCTCTCGAATCGATGTGACTATCGCTTTCCTTTCAAACAAGGATGACTAGACTGTTGTATGTCGTGGAATTCAAAAGATAGGACAAGCTACAAAAGTGGACATCCATAGAAGGAAGGAGACAAAAAGATGAGAAAACCAAGCAAAGGGAACCATTATCCAACCCCTATCTTTCCAAAAACTAGTGTCTGATCCATCACTGTTTCAAAAACTTCAAAAACTTCACAAGCAGCTGATACCCATTTGGCCGCAGCTTTTAATCATTGGTTGGCTGGCAAAGGTGTGAGATGCAATAGGACATCGACGAACGAGTATCATCGTTCGTGAATGTATCAAACACAATCCAAACGTTGAAGACTTAGCTCTGAAGGATTTAACCGTCGTTGTTACTAGATAATCGAAAGAAACTTTAGGACCTAAAATCATGTCTTCAATACCAAATATCGGTGGCGAAAAACTCGTGAAAGGGATATTTTACTCGAACAATTTGTTTTCTAGATTTGCAGCTGGCCTAAAATTATGGGTTTAGAGTTGTTTGTTGTTTGGGCAATAGTTTAAACCTAGTGAACCTAACCTTAAACTTTGTGTTGGGTCTGGAAAAGTAGAAAGTTTTGACACAACCCTCCAAATTGTTGTTTGGGGGCTCTACTTACATTCCTATGCTCCCCAAAAGTTTTAATACCCATTATTGATATAGGTTTGAAGCTGGCAAGTGAACCCAGTTGGCCTTGAGTTGGACCCCCACCTACTAACATAACTTCAACCAAACCCAAAACTTCAAAGGTAAATCATTGAGGCAACTTTAAGTTAAAGCAATGGAAATTCAAATCTGAGTATCTGTTCTTCATGTTCTTCATATCACAGGGTTTTGGTTTTGTATTGACTCTATTTTGCTTGTAACCCATTTTCCAGATCACTCTTAACCGACGTGGGATCTCACAATCCTCTTCTCTTCGGAGCCTAGTGTCCTCGCTGGCACTCGTTTCCTTCTCCAATCGATGTGGGACCTCCCAATCCACCCTTTTGGGGGTCCAACGTCCTTGTTGGCACACCGCCTCGTGTCCACCCCTCTTTGGGGTTCAGCCTCCTGCTGCCACATCGCCTAATGTCTGGCCCTGGTATCATCTGCAACGGTCCAAGCCCACTGCTAGCAGGTATTGTCCTCTTTGGGCTTTTCCTTTTGGGTTTCTCCTCAAGGTTTTAAGACCCGTCTACTAGGGAGAGGTTTCCATACCCTTATAATGAATGCTTCATTTTTCTCCCCAACCGAGGTGGGATCTCACTAATATCTTGCTTTGTACAAGCTATGTTCATCATAAATTATTGACAAGTAGCAATGACAAGTGTGGAAACCTTTCCCTAGTAGACACATTCCTTATATTTGGTTGGAGAGAGGAACGAAACAATCCTTATAATGATGTGAAAACCTCTCCCTAATAGACTGCCTTAAGGGGAAGCCCTTGAAGGGTAAGCCTAAAGATGACAATATCTGCTAGCGGTGGGTTTGGGTTGATACACCAGATGTTATCGTTTATCAATAGATATGACTATGGTACTTGTTCGACATATTGTATTCATATCCATTGTTTACCGTGCTCTTTACAAGCTATGTTCATCTCAAACTAGTGACAAGTAGCAATGACTTAGACATTGTCGTTTGTTTTATTATATTTATGTCTATCGATGGTACCACTCTATAACAATAACATCTATTATAAGTAGAACGAGGCCGAATTATAATACCATCCTACCAAAATTGCTCTAACGAAAATACTATTAAACTTCATATCACTTTTTCGTGGAATATTCAATCATAATTAAAGCATAATTAAAATTTTTAATTCATTAAATGAAAATATTTAAATGAGATAGAGAGAGAAATGATTATATTTGTCACTTTTATGAACTTAATTCTACGTTGACTAACAAAATTTATTATATTAATAGTCGTTATCGAAATTAATATGATCAAAATTAAGGTACGAGTAATTAGAAGACAATAGTCAAATTCGTGCCAAATTTGTAGCATAAAAAATTAAGTTTCGTGGTCGTTGGTTGTTGAATTTAGCTTCGTCTATGATTTTAAAAGCTTCATTTTAACAATGATTTGTTTTACCGAACATAAATTATATGAACTTGTCAACTTCTTCCTACCCCAGGTTATATACTTTGAGTCGTTGTTGTTACTCTTTTGCTTGCTTATATAACGTCTCTTTCAAAAATCTCTCTTTGCCCTCGTTTTCTAAAACTTTTAAACCGAGGTTAGAGGCTCGAGCATACATTGCTTGGCCATAGGCGACGTAAGAACGAATTGGGTTAGCTCACTTGTCGTTGGAAAGTGAGTGCCGTACAATCGCAAGTCCGCTACTATCAAGACTGCTATTGTTTAAGACATTATTTAAGAGAGAGAAAGTAAAAAGGAAGAGAGAGGAATAAACCCTAAAAAAAAAAAGGTGTTAAGTCAAAGAAAAAAACATGGAAGTCAAATCTCATACTACTTCTTAATAAATAAATAAATAAATAAATAAAAGAATTATTTATTTATGAGAGATAAGAGATTTTATGGATAGTTAGTACAAAAAAAAAAAAAAAAAAAAAAGGAAAATCCTTTTCCAAAAAAAAAAAAAAAAAGGAAAAGAAAAATAATATTTATTAATTTTATTTTCCAAAACTCACGCTCTCTCTTTCTCTCTCTATCTCTCTCTCATCTCAAAAATGGAACCCAATGAAAACCAGCTCAGCTCCTACTTCCACCACCAACACCACCATCAGAGTCCCACCACATCGCCGACCAATGGCCTATTACCCCCTACCCACCACCTCTCCTCCTCCGACGCCGGCCCCCACGTCGTTTACCCTCACTCCGTCCCCTCCGCCGCCGTGTCCTCCTCGCCTCTCGAGCCTGCCCGCCGTAAGAGAGGCCGGCCGAGGAAGTACGGTACGCCGGAGGAAGCTTTAGCGGCCAAGAAAGCTGCTACAGCGTCGTCTCACTCTTCGTCCTCCAAGGCTAAGAAGGACCTCGCTTCTTCTTCTTCCCTTAATGCCGTTTCCGCTTCTTCTTCCTTCTCCGCGTTTTCGAAGAAATCTCAGTTGGCTGCACTTGGTGGGTTTTTGTGCTTTATTTGACGAGTTTTTTTATTGAATTGTTTTGCCCTTGTTGCGAATTTTGTGGATTTTTCTGGGGTTTTGGAATTTGTCGTTGTTTTCGGATTTCTGGGTTGTGGAATGAAATTTCCTTTTTACCGTTTCTATAATCTTCGTTTGAGGGTTCTCTCTGGTTTCTGTTCTTGGAATTCATTTTTTGTTCTTGTTTTTGTTTTAAACCCTACTCTCAAAAGTCCTGTTGATTCCCTTGTACTCCTTTTCAGCGAGTTTCCTCGATTTTTTACTGTATTTTGGTTAGCATGAACGTTCGGGTTATGATAGTTTTTGTTTAATTTCCGGAACTAACCTGGAGTTTATGAGAATTGTATCTGAATTTTTAGCCATTATATCCTCAACCGATTCAAATCTCTACTCCATATGTTGAAAATTGTATCTGAATTTTGGTTGCAGCCATTCGTGTAGAAGTTTAGAATTCTAGAATTATGATTAGAGTTCTGGTTTGTTCGTTTGTTATGTAGATAATGAACTATCTTGATCACTAATTGTGTTGCATTTGCACCATGATTTGTATATGAAACAATTTTCATTTATGTTGAAAATAAGGAACAAATTTGTTTTTTTTTTTTTTATTTGTTCACATTGGATCTCTTTTGATAAATCCATAATGGCTTTAGTAGCTATCCATTTTGGGGATTTGCTTCAAATTAGAAACCTCTCTTGAAATTGGATATTGTGTGAGGACGGTGCATTTACTTTTGGGGCTGTTTGTGAGGTTGATGTGAGTGTGGGTTTACCACTTGAAAACTTTTGTTACTCTGTCCACCATCTAAATGAAAAGAAGAAAGGGAAAGGAAAAAAAAAAAAAAAAACCGATACACTCCTGAAGCGTACGAGAGTAGGGGGAATAGTTGGTAAATTTTCTTAAACAATAGATGCAAAACGAAGCGTTGGTAATGTTTTCATGTTCTGAAATAACATGTTTCCTGTCATGACTATGTATATATATTAAGGTTTCATTTAGTTTCGTATTTTTTCACTCACGACTATACGCTTGAGTACTTACTTGAAGTTGGTTCTTCTCACTGGAGATGTAGGTAATGCAGGCCAAGGTTTTTCGCCACATGTTATTAATGTAGCGGCTGGTGAGGTAATGGTTCTCCTTAGCTTTCATAGATTTGATTCCATTTATACCGACGTGCTTGGAAGTGCATGTCATGTTGTCCTGGCATTGATATATCTAGTATGATGGCATTGGTACTGCAATAGGACACCAATACCATTAGGAATCTCAGGAATTTCTATGATCTTGATTACTATTTTGTGTTGGGATGCAGAGTATTTTGAACGTGTTTGTGCATTTGATTGTTTCTCAATTCAATTTCCGATCTCTTGCCTTTCAATATAGTTTATGTCTTGATAAATAATAGACATTGTTTCTGCATATGATGTTTTTGAAGTTATTTGAAAGATTCAATCTTTACTGCTTTTAATTTAAAAGGAACGTGCCCGCATCAACCACCGATTGGTTAAGTTTTCATACTCTGATGGGGCACAATGTCCACTTATAGAGATTATGCAGAAGCTTTTCTGTTCTCTCTCTCGCTCTCTCCTTTTTCTTCCCCTTCCCTCCCTCTCTTTTTCTTTTCCTTTTGTCTTGTTTTGGGGGCAACTAAGGTTGAATACTTGAGATTCTGTTTGCGAGTCATTTGAATTCGCTTTTCGGATTATATACACATAGTTGTAAGATAAAACTATTTAACTACATTGACTTGACTTTTCCCTAATATTGTACTTTTTTTCCCTCTTGGTGTTGAGTGATATCTACCAAAGCTTTCCTGAAAGAGATGAAAGTGGGCAATGGGCATGGAAAAGTAAAAAGAAAGGGAGAACAAGCAGCCATCCTCGACACAACTATAAAAAACTCTCAAAATATAAAGTTTTGACACATTTGTTTCTTATCATACGCACGCACGTGCACACACACATAAATTATGTAGAGAAAGCATTAAAAATCTACACAATATCACAATCTATTTGTGATCAAAGAGAGATATTTACAATTATAATGCTTACTATCCAAGGGCAATGCACTTGAATTTAAATCCACGAGAGTCATTGTTGAGACTTTTGTATTGAGAATCTTTGAGCCAACCACTTGGACTCATGAATTTTCTCATCTTAGTAATGCTGTAGAATTGGTCCTAATTTTGAATCTATTGAACATTAAATGGTCTGAATGCTATAGAGTGCAGAAAAAGAAGAAAAATAAGATAATACTCAATTAAAAGGTGTTGTAATGCAGGAGAAATGGGATTTAAACAAGAGAATACACATTTGAGAATCGTTATAAATAGTGGATGACGTTGGAAAAAAATTGAGGACGACTTGCAGATGAGGATGGTTTCTTAGTAACCCTCTCACATACTGGCACACATGTTCATGTACTCCTATGCATACACAAAGGAAATTTTAGATTTATGTTCTTGAATATGCGTAAGGTACGTGTATCATGTGGTTTTTGGTAGGACTGAATGTTACGCATATCTGAATAAGAGAGTGCCAGGCTAATTTGCAACTCCACTATGGTCGTTTTCGTTTTCTGACAGAATAATATTCTGCATGCAAACAAGGAAACTTGAAAGTATGAATGGAAACAAAGGATAAAAATCAAAGTATAAAAGATGATCCATTATTGGTTGCTTCACAGTCTTTCCCTCAAAGGAAGAACTCTCTGTGTTTTGTGGTTCTATGGTTCTGTTGTGTAAATTTTTTTGTGTGATGTGATCGCCATGTTATTATAGCTACTTATTTCGTATTAACCATTACAGCTCATTCTTTTTCATCTATGTAGATTTGTATCAATATAGCTTTATCTTTTCATATTATGCCCATGTATTCTAATTTCTATCTGATCAATTGATGGCTCATGTTAAATAGTTGTTTGCTACTATATATAGATAACTGCATTCAGGTTGAGAAACTCCTTCAAGCAAATCATTTTTTGTTTTCTGCCTCTTTTGTGCTCCTTTTCCAAGAATTTTTGTGTCCAATAACAAGGAGATGAGGGTTCAGAACCACTGATTTGGGTTTTAGGAAAGTGGAGCTGTGGTGGGTTGGCGGCTTAGTTTCATGAAAAACCTTAATCATAGAGAGACAGAAGAGTGTATGGCTATCTGGATCTAGGTTCTCTACTAGTGACGGGTTTTACTTAATAGGTTCGGGACATTTTTTCTTGTTAAGTCGTTGCCTAACAACCTGGCTACCAATGATTTTATCATCTTCCAAGAAGAAGGTTTAGTAAGTGTTATGTGTGTTCTTTTTCTTCGAGGTATCAATATTGGAATGTATTTCGAAAGAGGAATCCTTATAAGTACTCTCTCTTTACGGGTTGCGATGCTAGTGCAAAGTTAAGCAGAGATGCAACATAAGTCACTTGTTTCTGCAAATTGCTTGGCGAAGTCGTGTGTCTCTATTCCTCCTAGGTGGAAGCTCTTAAGTGAGTTTGGTGGCAGGTGGTACTTCCTCGAGATGCCCAAAACTTCATTCTCAATATGCCGTGCAGCTTTCCTTTTAAGGGCAAGGCATGAGATTATATGGGCTGTTTCTTGATAGATTATTTATCATTGGAGTGTCCTTGAAGCTTTTGTTTTTGTCTTTCTAGGTAGCAAATCTTTTATTGAAAATGAAGGAATATAAGGGAGGATAAGAAACCCACCCAAATCAAAGGAGATTATTATGGAAAGAAAAAACTCTCCAATTGGTCAACGTCAGAGAAGTAGAAATATTACAGAAGCACATTGAGAGAAGTCTTCATCTAAACGTTTAAATCTTACGGTATCCCATTTCTCCATAGCATTAAAAGTGTTATTTCTTTAGGCCTCATCTCTCGAAAATATTGCAAAGAGAGAGTGGATTATCCGGTAGCTCTTTGGTTGTTGCTCAATGAAGTGTATGTCGGTAATTCCATTTGGCTCTGGTTTTTACTCGTACATTTCATTCGATCAATGAAATTGTTGTTTCCTACATAACAGCTAAAAGTACCTCTTGTTTTCAGAAGTAAAAATGTTAACATAAATGGCAATGTGAGATCTCACATCGGTTGGGGAGGAGAACGAAGCATTCTTTACAATGGTGTGGAAACCTCTCCCTAGCTGACGCATTTTAAAAACCTTGAGGGGAAGCCCGAAGGGAAAAGCCCAAATAGGGCAATATATGACAGGCAAGGACGCCCTTTTGGATTTCGTGTCATTTAGATAGTCTCTTTGTTATAGCAAACCTTGTTTATTTATTTGGTAGATACGGTCGAATTTCTTAATTGGTTTACTAGTCATTTTTCATTTAATAATGGCTCATGTATACTCTATATTATATGCTTGATGAGCTATGTATGTATACCTTGGCCACTTTACCCTCCTAACACTCACTACGGTCATATTGAATAGGATGTGGGTCAGAAAATTATGCTCTTTATGCAACAATGTAAGCGGGAAATTTGTATCCTTTCTGCATCTGGTTCGATCTCCAATGCATCTCTCCGTCAACCAGCGACATCTGGAGGCAATATTACATATGAGGTATTTTTGTTTTCCCCATCTGATATTGCATTTCTTCCTCAGTGTGCGGAGGAAAAGAAAATAAGAATGATGCTTTGTATCTATCATGGATAAATTTGTTTAAATCTTGATATATTCTGTGAGCTCTTGCAGAAAATAGACAAAGGATAACTGGCTTCTCATTTTGATAATGCATTATAATAACTATTTGCAATGTAATGATACTATTAGGGTCGTTTTGAGATTGTTTCATTATGCGGATCTTATATACGAACTGACTTCGGAGGAAAGACTGGTGGTCTTAGTGTATGTTTATCGAGTGCTGATGGCCATATAATAGGAGGGGGAGTCGGTGGACCGTTGAAGGCTGCTGGACCTGTGCAGGTACGGTAACCAACAGATAGGGAGTGGGAGATTTCACTTGCTTAAGTTAGTAGGCTTAAAGAGTTTTAGATTATTATTCTTTTGCTTAGTTCATTCTGGTACGGACCTGTCCACATCAGGTCATTGTAGGTACCTTCGTAATCGACCCGAAGAAGGAAGTTGGTGGTGTTAAAGGTGATGCATCTGCTGGAAAGTTGCCCTCGCCTACTGGTGGGACACCAATGTCAAATCTACGCTATGGCTCGAATGTCGACTCGGGAGGTAATCAAGTCAGGGGAAACGATGAGCATCAAGGTATTGGGGAGAGTCATTTCTTGCTTCAGCCCCGGGGAGTGAACCTGACGTCGTTGCGATCTACAGACTGGAGGATGAGTCTGGATGCCACAAACAATGCTTATGATTTGACAGGTATAATCATACTATAAAAAAGACACACACACATGACACAATCCCTTCATTTTTCCTTGTTTTTTTGCAGGAAGAACAAGCCATCATTCTCCCGAAAACGGAGATTACGATCAGATTCCCGATTGAAGCTAACACACGGGACGGGACGGGACAGGACAGGACAGGACAGGACCGCAAAGTTTGTCGTAGATAAATGTACAATATCAACAGTTGCAATGCCAGGCATCTCCTCTTCACTCTCTGTTAGCTAATTCTGGTTGTAGTATGCACCATATACTGTAAAGGTGATAAACTCTTTAGAAGTTCTTAAGCTCCTCGTGCATTTTATTTTCCCTTCCCCCACTTTTCTAAGTTCATCCACCTTTCATGGTGTATTTGCTTGTTAAGTCGCTGTCTAATTCTAATTCCCCTGTTTTTACTTAGATGAACAAGTTTGCTGTAGTTGTTACCTTTTGCAATCTCCAATTTGATCATATAAACAGATACCTCTGGTGATTTAGAATTCCTTGCAATAATCTCCCGGTGATGAACAACAATGCTGTTTGATTAATTCATAAACTACAACAGGTAAAACAACAATACATAACTTCACTTTCACTTTACTTTTTGATGTGCCTTATTTACATTCTTCTATAAATTCTCTGTAAATTTTCGTATCGAATGAGATAGCATCGTGTTTTGGTATACCACCACAAGTTAGAGCTATTACGAGCGACCTTACTTTTACCAAATTGTTTTTACAGGTTTTACAGGTGAACGCCCCTATTCCTTTTGGTTGAGCTGTGTTACTCTTTGGGTTTGCTCTTGTTTCAACATTTTTTTTATTAGAGAAACGGATAAAAAAAAGGTCCTTAAGATCGGGTCAGATTTGGTACCAACTTCTATCTATGACTTGCTCTTGTAGATTCTTCTTAGACTTCCGGTGGGTTTTTCTATGTCTTTGAGTTATGGTTAAAGATGTCAAAACGTGCAATCTAAGATGACGTTCGACTTGATGAGAATCTTTCATGTTTCATTGGAGGATGACAATAATCCAACGAAAAGGGTCAATCTCAATGCTGTCTCCCTCAAATGGAAATCAAACCGTTTCATAATTTGCATTAAGTATACATCAAGCTCGCTGCTTTTGCTTTTGATATCACATCATACTTGGTTTGAACTTTGAGCACTTTCAATGGCTATTATTGAACTTGTTTTAAGATGGGTTTCGAGATGAAAAGTTAGTTCTTTCTTTGGGTGAACCCTTTTTGCCCCTTTTCTCAACCTTTATAGTAAGCCTTTTTATAACCGAACTCATTCTAAACATTGCTATTAAAGAGAAAAAAAGGGTACTTTGAAATTTGTAAAGATCCTCTTTTGTGGGATCGAACGTTGTGTCAAATATTTCACTATTCAAAATAGGGAATTTTGTGTTGAATCAGACCTTAACTTTCTATTTAATGTCTAGTAAGTCAAAAAACGGTCGAGTAGGTCAAGAATTTAGTGGATGTTGAACCTATGGACAAGTGAAAACATTAATGTAAATGTCGACATATCGACAAAAAATTAATACACTATCTCGAGATTAAGGGTTCAAAAAATCTTATCACCCGAAAAACTCAATCAACCCAACCCACAACCCAACCGATAAAAATTTTATGAATTACGTTGGTTGATGGATTTTCGTGATTGGTTGGGTTGAATTTTAAATTATAAAAGTTGGGTAGGGTTGATTTTTTTTTTTTTCTCGATTCGTTGGGTTGAATTTTTGAAAAATTTAAATGGGTTGATTCACTAATGTACAATTTTTTAGTCGTATTAACCTCACCAACCTAATCTTACATTATCCTACTTCTAAGATTATTATTAAGATTATAAATATTTGATTTTTGTAATTGATGTAATGATGAGTTATGAATGTTTGATATTTGAGTTTGATGATCGTACAAATATCAAATTGATAAAAATAAATATAGAAATGAGAATCTAAACCTAGGATCTTAAGAAATTATGCCAATTAACAAAGAAATGACCAAAAGATTAGGTTCTAATGTGAAAGAAAAGGAGTAGAACAAATTAGAGGGTGATTCAAGTTTCAGAAGTGGCTCGATTTTCCTTCTCTTGCAGATTTGGTGGAGAATTTCTTGATTTGGAAGCGAAGAACTGAATGGGGGAAGCCGCCGAATATTTCTCCAAAGATTTCGACTGGGACGAGCTACGAATTCGGGTCGAGAACGACCCGCTTTTGCAGTACCATTTGCTTCCATTTCAGCCCTGCGATTCCATTCCCTCAGTTTCTGCAGAAGCCGATTCTGACGCTTGGAGCCGCTTTCACCTCCGCCACTCCTCCGGCAAATTCTTCAAGGTTTTGATTCCTTTTAGCGTATTCATAGCAACCTAACTTTGTTGTTTCTTTTAGATTAGTTGTGATTTGAGCTCTTTGCGTTTCGCTTCAGGAAAGGCGGTATTTGTTGAAGGAATTCCCTGAACTGGTTTCCTGTAAGAAGAACTGTAAAGTTTTGGAGGTTGGTTGTGGTAATGGAAGCACTGCTCTTCCAATCTTGCGGTAACCTCCAACGTATTCAACTTTTCCTCTGCTTTACTTCTTATTGATGTTCACCAATTTTTTGGGAGTTTGATAACGTAGAAATTTGGTTGATACAAACTAGTTGCGTTGTCTTTGTTTATATGAAATACTGGCCAATTCCTCCATGTCGTATGTTATAGGATTGATAGGTAGCATCTTTGGAAGATGAATATAATCTATATCTCTCCTTTTTTATTTCGTTAGGACAAGTTCAAGAACTTGTTTTAGGGTTCTTCACATAACCTCTTAATGTGTTCCGTTCTCGATTAGTTACGAGCGAGAGGTGCCCATTATAAGAGCGAATTGATCCTTCACTTCCTTTTGAGATCTTGATTCTGGACTATCCATCCTACTCTATGCAGGTTCCCATTTGCATCATCGGTAGGATATACGCTCATATAACGATATACTCTTCCATATTCAGTTGAAATTCGAAACTTTTCATGTGGGTCGATATTCATATACTTCGTCGATAAAGTTAGAGCTTATAGAAAACAATGATTATTGATTGGCCAAGTTGAGCCATTTAGTGAGGGCCTATGGAAAATGACCTTTTGGTTTTTAACACCGAAACCACTTAGAACGGAGCATGGTCGCTTCATTTTCCTCATCTCTCCCCTTCTAAATGAGGATGATGTGTATTCTATACATTTTTCTAACTTTGTTCAAGAGCTGAATCACAGATATTCCTTCATGAAACTTCATTAGGTGTTACGAGTGCATCTGCGACAATTATGGAATCGAACACAGCGTTCGCAATGTTTTATGTTCATCCCAGTACTTGTAGTGCATTTGCATGGTCAAGATAGAAGAAATTTGTACCATTAAATATGGCCTTTGAGTGCTAGATCTTATTGCTACCAATTCATTATCTTTACACATGATTACTTTCTTTGTAGTGGGAACGAAAATATTGTCATCTATGCTTGCGATTGTAGCACGGAAACTCTTGAGAGAGCTAAAGAGATTTTAAATGATGTTGGTATTGCATCTTTAAAAGATCGATTTCGTCCATTCTATTGTGATTTTTCTACTAGTAAGTTTCCAACATGGTTGGCCTGCAATTCATGCCGTGGAAACACGTCGCTACAGCAGCCGAGCTTTACTACTCCAGGTTGTTATTTTGCCTATCCCTTTAGACCTAACTCATTATGTGATGTCCCACATTGGTTGGGGAGGAGAACAAACCACCATTTATAAGGGTGTGGAAACCTTCCCCTAGCAGACGCATTTTAAAGCCTTGAGAGGAAGCCCGAAAGGGAAAGCCCAAAGAGGACAATATCTGCTAGCGGTGGATCTGGGTCGTTACAAATGGTATCAGAGCTAGACACCGGACGATGTGCCAGCCTTCTCGCTGTTCCCTGAAGGGGGGTAGACACGAGGCGGTGTGCCAGTAAGGACGCTGGGCCCCAAAGGGGGGTGGATTTGGGGGCGGTCCCACATCGATCGGAGAAAGGAAAGAGTGCCAGCGAGGACGCTGGGCCCCGAAGGGGGGTGGATTCTGATGTCCCACATTGGTTGGGGAGGAGAACAAACCATCATTTATAAGGGTGTGGAAACCTTCCCCTAGCAGACGTGTTTTAAAGCCTTGAGGGGAAACCCGAAAGGGAAAGCCCAAAGAGGACAATATCTGCTAGCGGTGGATCTGGGTCGTGACACATCAACTGCAAGACTACTGCTTTCCTTACAGGCTTGCACCCTTATCCATCTTTCTCTATGTTTGCAGAGAAGGAAGGATCTCAGGCCACCGAATCAGAAAAAAGTGAATGTTGCATTGGTGGGGTTGATTTTCTTACTTTGGTATGCTCCTCTTTTTGTATTTTTATATAGTTACTCTAATTTTATCCAATGCATTAGTTTAATATATATATATACACTTTGAATTTTGATTCCTGTTATTTGTGGAGCATTTTATATTTGCAAAGAAATTAATGAAATATCTAAATGGTGTTAAGGCATGAACGCTCTCTCCCTTGGTGAAAACTAATATATTGTGCAACATTAACAAACTTCCTTCACTTCTAATGACTTCTTGAATCTTGGTAATGACAGTTGAATGTTCTTTGGCTTTCTTTTTCACTATTTCAGATATTTACATTATCAGCAGTGCCTCTCCAGAGGATGCCAGCATCGATTAGAGAATGCTATATGGCGTTGAAGCCTGGAGGCCTGCTCTTATTTCGCGACTATGGTAATAGATTATGATAAGACTGGTGATGGTATTTTAGTTTGCTTTAAATCCCAAGTATAGAAAATTCCTGTCCTTTCTAGCTCATGTAACGTGTTTTAAACATTCTGCTGATCGATATCCTGTTTAACGGAATGCAGGTCTATATGATATGACGATGCTTCGATTTGGGCAAGATCAAAGAGTAGGATTCAGGGAATATGTCCGATTGGATGGAACGCGTTCTTATTTCTTCTGCTTAAATACCTTGAGAGATCTGTTTGTCACTGCAGGCTTCGTTGAGGTACTTACTACCAGGTTTAAATACATATACTTAATTATTATAGTTCATATCCCAATCTGTTTACAACAATGGTGATGTCATGTTACTGACCTTATAAAGTATAGAAAATAATTGATACCGCCCCGACTAACTTTAGAGCATGATTATCGTTGCAGCTCGAGTTGGAATATTGTTGTGTGAAGTCCTTAAATCGCCGAAATGGTAAGAGCATGGAGAGGGTGTGGGTTCATGGAAAATTTCAGAAGCCTGTCTCATGAATCATGGTAGAGGCACAGAGCAACATTTCAAAGGAATTTTCTCTAGTTCATCTGGAAGTGTTGTGGTGGAATGTTTGTGGCTGTTCATCTATGAGGTTCTCTTGTTTCGGTTTGTCATTTAAAGGTTAATAGTGTTAATGCTATTTTTAAAATTTTATAGGTATTTTTTAAACATACTACAAGAGTAAGGGTAACAGTCCAAGTCCACCGCTAACAGATATTATTCACTTTGGTCCGTTACGTATCGTCGTCGTCTCACGATTTTAAAATGCATCTGTTAGAGAGGTTTTTACGCTTCTGTGAGGAATGCTTTGTTCCCGTTTTCAACTGATGAGGTTTTTACGTTGTGAGGAATGTTTTGTTCCCATTTTCAACTATGAGGTTTTTACGCTTCTGTGAGGAATGCTTTGTTCCCGTTTTCAACTGTATGTAGGATCTAACGGTAGGTAATTTGCATCTTTTCTCTTTGTGCTTTATTAAATAATGAATCCAATCCAATTTGATCTAACTATGCCAAATATTATTACTTAAATATGAGGGCATGAATCCCAACGAAAGGCCGTGTAGAAACACGAGTTTAGCGTGCCTTTGACTTATTCCCGTCTGAAATTGTACTTCCAATTTCACCCCAAAAAAAAAAAAAAAAAAAAAAAAAATCCCAAAGTTGGAAAGAACAAGAATGAATCATTTTTCTTTGTTCTTGTTTATGGGTTTCCTTTAAGCAATAATTTCTAAAAAAAATTATAAAAAATTCTCATCCAAAACATAGACTTTATCAAATATTCCACATTTCCCTAATGTTTGTCTAAAATTATGTCACATTATTAATAAAAAAATGTTACAAAAATTAATCAATCAATTAATTAATATATAATATTATTAATTAATGTGAAAGCAAGAAAAGATGAGTCCTCTCCCCATTGGTTGCAATTATTTAAATCAATATTATTTTAATAAAATAAAAAAATATAGGTTAAAAAATTGCCATTTGATCCTTTTTAGTGGGGTCCACGTGTATTGCCACCTTTACCCAATAGAATGTCTCCCATTGGCCATCACATGTGATTCCATGTGAAGTGGGCCCTCCCTGGTTGCCCTCAACTAATTGTGTAATTAATTACTTTAATCTAATTTATGTATTTCATAATTAAGTTTAGCTTAGGGCAATATTATGATAAATTAATGAAATTATTTCTAATTTTAGGATTTTTTTTTAATAATATGTTTGGGTTTTTATTCAGAAATTAGGGTTTAGGGTTTCTGCATAGTTTACTCGAGTTCATTAAAATATAAATTTGTATACATACTCGAGCATGCTGGTTCAAAGAATGAGTGATTATATGTTTCTTCAACGCTTATCGACCATCTCGAGATGCTAACATCTTTCCCAAAACAAACCTGCCGACGCTTAGACTCTGATTGATTCTATTACCACACAGATCAAGTCAATGATAGATAATAACTCCCCCACATACAACTTAACAACTTTATTGTCGTGTACTGCGAAAAAAGTCGTCACGAATAAATAAATTTATTTTACTTAAAAGAGCGTAATTATTTATTTTCGTGACGTAACGACAACTTTAATCAAATTAACATAAAAGAAACAATTCCTCACTAGTTCCTATTTTCACTTCACAAACTTCAACAATAATGTGTGGGGAAATTAAATCTCTATAAATTAAATAAATTAAATAAATTTATAAATTCCAAACCCTTTCAATTAAATTATATTATATGTGTGGTCTTATCTTTCTTAAAAACTTTCCACTAATAAACCAATATTAATATTTTATTATTTTAATGTTTTTAATTTCTTTTCCTTGTCTTCCTCAAATAAAAGTTCCCTCCTTTTACTTGTTTATCACATGCTAAGAAATTCGTGACGGGTATCGTAAACGATAAAATGATAATGGATTCGGTTTGAAATCGGATTTGGAATTTAGATTTATCGTCGATCAGGTTGTGACTTCTTAAGTGGAGTAAAATTCAAGACAAATAGGTAATGTGGTCATGTCGCACGGATATAAAGGAATGTCGGAGTCATCAAATATTAAACTCGAGTTACAGATTCTAACATAAATCTCGGGTATAGAGGGTTACATTTGAATTTTGAGTTGTCTAATACGTCCTTGAAAAATTCGAACTTTTAAAAAAAAATTAATTTTGTGTCTAGAAGATTCTTGAATTTCAAAGTTAGAAGAAATTTAATATTATATCATTAACCCTAGGTGATAATGGGAGGTGGGGTTTGCACTAAAATAGCAACAAGATTCAGTACGAGAAATAATAGATACAATAATTTACGAAAAACGCTATCGTAGACTTTTTATACCGTTTTTCATCGTCGTGACAATCCATATTATTAAAAGTTTGGAACGTTTTATAGCATTTTTGTAGAGCTATATTGAATACGGTAATATACACATTGCTATGAAAACGTTTTATAGCATTTTTTACAAATTATCAAATTTTGGCATACTAATACGCCACACACTAAACGAGGTTATCGAATAATTAACAATAAATTAAAGTTATCGAACACTTAGTTAAAATTATCAAAAGATTTTTTAAATGATGCATCACAAGTAATTCACTCGAGAGCAAAAGAATCAAACCCTAATTTCTCGAGTTTAACGACAACATATAGACATTCATACGTAAAAATCTAAATCTACCATTCATACAAGGAAAGATATTCGTATTTGATCATTTGAGATATGCTCAGATATTAGCACAGTTGTGTCGTTAATTAATCAAAATCGGATGAACTCTCGTTGTATTTGCATAAAACAATTTAAGGGTTTTAACACACTGAATATTTATAATCAACTAAGACATGTTTTATATCTTCAACTTCCTAAGACATGGCTGCAACAACAGCTTCAATCTTAAACACTTTCTAACCTTTTGTGGAATCCTTAAAACGACGGTCGGCCGCCGTGAGCCCATGAATAAGCCTCCTGGTTCATTTGTCCGCCGCCCCCGCCGCCGCCATTTGGTAGCAAATTTGGTGGTAAATTGTATAGTGGTGGCATAGCTGATAGATCTCCGACTCCTCCTCCGATGCCTTGCGGCGAACCGTCGCCGGTGCCACCGCCTGCTGATGTATGCCCTTGTGCTCCTCCCCCGCCTTCTTCCTCCTCCTCTAGAGGTAACCTTTCGTATGTAGCGTTGGAAAACGTTGCGGCGATCACCATCACTGGCCCGGCAGCGGTGAGTGGCCCGACAACGCTACCGCCCACCACCTGCCCTTGGCCACCGGCTAAGTAGATCGTGAGTCCGGTCGAGCCAGGTGGGGCTGGTCCAGGGAGGAAAGTTCCAGTCAACGAGAGAATCTCGAACCGCCCTTGAAGGGTTAAGACTGCACCGGGCGCAGACGGTTGCCGGAGTGTGACGTTCGTCACCGTGCCGCTGCCACTAAGCACAGAAACCCCTAAGAATAGGATAAAAATATTAAATTTTTCATAACCCATCGCAAAATTAACATGACTACATACACAAAAAAACTAAATTTACCGTAACCCATTAGCTTAAACTTTTACCTCTTTGTCGCCGACGAGCAAAGTGAGCGACACTTTCGGCGATATCAGCTCCGTTAGAAATCTCCATGACATGGCTTTTTAGGGCATTAGGGCTATCTCTAGTAACAAAGATAGGTGGTTTAGGCTTATTCTTGGAGCCAGCCGGGCGGCCACGGGGGCGGCGCGTAGGGACTTCAACAGCACCTTCCTTAGGTTCATCACCACCGTTATCTCTATCGTCATCGTCATCGCCTCCACCGCTGTTGACGGTGCCGTTGTTGTCGTTCATGGAGATCCCCAGATCTGGTAACCTCATGGCGGAGGAGCTCGTCGACGTATGATCAACTCCGGGAAGACCCATCTGGCTGGAAGTCCACCAACGGTTCGCCATCTTCAACCGGAGCTTCAAAAATCAAATCTTTTTCAGATCTTGAAAATTTTGAGCCTTAAAAATCAAAACTTTATTGTTTTTTTTTCAGATTTGGTTGTGGAAGAAGAAGAAGGTATTGTGGGGATCAAAGGGAGAGGTGAAATGGAAGGATCAAGCAAAGGGAAAGTATCAGAGAGAGAGAGAGAGAGAGAGACTGAACTGATGATGAGAGGAAGAAGAGGAGAGAAAAGGCAAAGAGATGCCTAGATTTGAGATGGACAAGAGAGTATGTGAGGAGAGAGAAAGATAAATATATATATATATATATATATATATATATATATATATATATATATATATATATATATATATAACGCCACTAACCTAACGTAACAAATTAAGTAACAAATTAAGCTCACTACTAGCTGATATTGTACTATTTGGACTTTCTCGTATGAACGTTCTCTCAATGTTTTAAAACATGTCTACTTGGTAGAAGTTTTCATACTCTTACAAGGAATGTATCGTTCCCCTCTTCAACCGATGTGGGATCTCACAATCCACCCACTTGGGGACGACACACCTCTTAATGTCTGGCTCTGGTCCTTGTAATTGTTCTCCTCTCCAACCGATGTGGGATCTCACAATCCTCCCACTTGGAGACGACACATCTCTTAATGTCTAGCTCTGATACCATTTGTAACAGCCCAAATCAACAGCTAGCAAATATTGTCTCTTTGGGCTTGAGAAATTATTCAAGTAAACGATTGCAATATACCTAAATATTTTGTATTTGTTTCTACTCATGATCACAAACTTAAAATTAGAATCAGCATCCATGTACTAGATGGAAAAGAGAGAAGAGAACAATCCACTGGAGATTGTCAGTTATATTGTGACTGTCTCATCAAATAGCAGTATTGTGAGTCATATTGTGACGGTCAGATCAAATTGTGGTTCGTTATATTATGAGGGTCTAGTCAAACAGTGATTCGTTAAAATTGTGAGTCATATTACAATGATCGAGTCAAATAGCAGTTTGTCAAAATTGTGACGGTCGGGTTAAATAGCGGTTCGTCAAAATTGTGAGCGATATTGCGACGGTCGGGTCAAGTAGCGGTTCATGTTAATGGGAGAGTGGTTGGAGGTAGTATGGGTAAAGTCTTGGGTAGTAGAATAAAAAAATGAAGAATTTGTAGGGTTTTTTATTGTGTGTGTGAGTGGGGTGGCATGCGCTTATGATGGTGGGATGCACGTCCTTGTCGACCGTCCCCACTCACACACACACATATACATAGAGAAAGACATTAGGTTTAAAATAAAACATAATTTAATGGACAAACCTTTCAAAAAAAAATATATATATATATAATATTTTATTAGCGGTGTTCATTGGTTTCTCCGTCGATAATAGAAAGATGAGCTTCTCCATTAGAACGATATATGCTCGAGGAGCTTGTTGATACTTGCTTATCCAGATCGAACAACAACCAACCTTTAATCTTTCAGGACGAGGCTTAAGACGAAAATCAAGGGTATGAGTTCAAGACTACTCTGCTTAGTGGGAATGAGATTCGGATGTGAAATTTGAACGATCTTGATCTTTATCTCAATCTCGATCTTGGTCTCTTTTTAAATAACCCTTTTTGTTAAGTGAGTGATTAATATATATCGTAAGAATTTGAATGGATAAAATTTAGCTGGGTATGTAGAATAATCTACCAAAAGTTTGATTCTTCTACCTTTTGAATTAAATTCGTTTTTTTAAATTTTGATTTAAGAATTTAGGCCTAATGACCCAAGGATCCAGATCCGAATCTGAAATCTAGATTTGACATTTGATTGCCGTGACATTCCCTTGAATCCTTTGCTATAGGGTTAAGTTATTTACTTCTTGCTTCTAGAAGCAAAAACTATCTCCACAGATCAACACGAGTCATTTCACATGTTTTGTCCTCACTCACACTTAATTTTGAAGTTCCTATGATTGAGCCACAGAAAAAGAATGTGCACCTTATTAGTATAGATAGTAACTTTTCATGCTCAGAATTTATATCAGGATCTGAAATTTAGATTTGACACCTAATTGCCCCGACATTCTCTTGGATCCTCTGCGATATATCACGTTATTTACTCCTCGCTGGTAAAAGTCCATAATTTACCTATACTAAAGGTGCACATTGTCAATATAGGTAAATTATGGACTTAAAATTGATGGTAGTTCTTCCTTGTGTGATATTTCACCTCCGTATGTTTGTTAATGATATGCCTCTGTCTACTTATTTTCCAGTGAAGGACAATATTTTACAGATTAATTTTTATTAGTGAAAGTCGTCCATTTAAATTAATTCGAACCCTTAACTTAGTATATACTTTAATAAAGTGAATTATATACTTAAATAGACACAAAAACGTATAATATATAGTATAGGATGATGATGAAGAGTAACACTTTGAATTACTAGAATATTTTAGGATGTCTAATCAAAATTAAAAGCTAATGAATCATGACTCAATAACTTAGAATTAATTATTAAAATGTCCTCATAAGTCATAGGTAAATTATGGCATATCAACTAATTTAACTCTTATAATATGTTTTTTTTAATTATATAAAATTATTTTTATAATAATAAAATCGCCTTTTAAAAGTATAAAATAAACTATTAAATGATTAATAATTTTGATTAAATTTAATCTATTTAATATCTTTTTAACTCAATTAAATATTGATGATGAGGATTGGCAGATATTTGTGTTTTTTTTTATTATTTGAATTTAAAAATGAAGATTTAAATGCTGTGATGATTAATATATATTACAGTAAAGTGCTCTCAACAATGAAATTTAATAATTATACTTTTAAAAATTACATATTTTGAAATTGAATTAATTAGTCATATTTTTCCATTAATAATTAATTAGAAGTAATATTAAAATTTATATAATGTTAATTAAATTAAGTAATTTCAAATATTAATAGTACATAATAAATTTAAAAACAAAATTTATATTAAGTAGTTAAGGTAATATAAAGTATTAATTATAAGTTTAGTAGTTGACATTTAGTAAAGTCTAAATAATATCAATATTTAATATTAATTACTTATGTTATATTTTTAGTGATAATAATATTATGAGACATTTTGACTTTATATATTTAATTAGTAGCTAAGTTTTTTATTATTATTATTATTTAGTACGACATATCCTTTGGTATACTAAGTAACAATCTTATACTATAATGTTTTAGATTAAATTATTTTTACAAATCCTTAAGACTTTTTATAATCATATCTAATTCCTCGTAATATTCTAACTTTATTATAAAAAGTGGGTCTATATATATTATAAGGGGAAAAACATATATTAAAAAGGAGACTATAGTTATCTGAATGTAACAAAGTTTTAGGTTATAGCCGTAATGATTAAGATTAAAATATTATTCGTGTCCTTAACTTTAATTACACCTTATTTTTAGCCTTTAATAAAGTTCTATTTCATTATCATTTTGTCTTTTAATTTTTTCTTATATCTATAAACTCACACTGTTCGTCCGGTTATATATATATATTTGTTCATTTTCTTAGTAACTTATAAACAAATCTCGTAATGAAATATTCCTATTATGTCGATTTCAAAATAATATTATTGTTTGAATAAAAACGAGTGAATTCAGCTGTTGAGGATGTGTGTATAGTTGACTGTTGAAGTCTCATATTGACTAATTAATAAAATATTATAAGTATATTAGTAGGGAAAGAGTCTCGGTTGATATGAAGATTTTTGGTAAACCAAAAGTAAGGCCATGAAATGGTAATATCATCCGAGTGTGAAGGGTCGTTATTTCTATCATCAACTGTGTTACCGCTCCTTACACCCACACCTTCGTTGTGTTGATTATGTTGGATGATGAAAGTCCCACATCGACTAATTTAGGGAATGATCATGGGTTTATAAACAAAGAATACTTTCTCCATTGGTGTGAGACCTTTTGAAGTAGCCCAAAGCAAAGCCATGAGAACTTATGCTCAAGGTGGACAATATCATATCATTGTTGAGAGTCGTGTTCGTCTAATAGACTATATGGAATGAAAAGGGACGAGAGGGGATAAAAAAAATTAAATTTTATTTTTTGAAGTCACCCGGTTGAAGTATATTCTACAGGAATCCTCTACTTCTATTAGTATCAGAACTTGACTCGGTGCTGCCATGAGACATTATGGTAAGTCGAGTAGTGATGGTCCCTGTAACGCTTATATGTAAAATCCGATCCAATTTATCGGGATCTAAACAATTAATTTTCATGTCTTTTAGCTCGAGAATAGAAAATTTGGGTAAGATTTAAAAACGGCCTTTTAAGATTTAAATATTAATCAAATTATTATTATATAGACATATTTTCCCCTTCATTTATCCAATTTATACTTTTGGCCAAAAATTTTCCTTCCAATGTAAAACATGGTTAACGCCAAAAATTCTCCCGGCTGGGGTTCTGCTTCTGCAAGCAATCGGTCATCAGGTATGACAACGATCAATCTTCCAACCGGTATCTATAAATTTCTTCCTCACGCAAACAATCGAATTCTTTCTCTGTTTCTTTCCTCTTTTCACTGCGCTAATTTTCAGAGGGTTTTTTGGTTAACTGTCGTAGAATACAGATGGGTTTTGATAAGTTCAGTTCATCTTTGCTTTCTAACATTTCTTGTGGTTCTAATTTTAGTTCTATGCTAAGGAATGGAAAAATAGAGTGATCGGAAGGATTTAGGTTGCTTGTTGATGTTTAATTTTCATTAGATTATCGGTTTTTTTATCCTGTTCTTCTGGGTGTGACGTGATTTTCAGGTTACATATGAATTTCTGCAAGATTTATGAGCGATTAATGTTGCATGTCCACTCTGTTTTGGGCTGGAAAATGTTGTGCCATTTTTAGTGTTGCATGCTTAGTTTCATATTCTGTTTGGGATTTTGTGTGGAATCTTTGTTTGATTTCTTCATTTTGGGTTTCATCTGACGTATTTAACTGTATAAATCCGTTTGAAGATTTTCACTGAGGATGTTGAATGGGGTGTTGCAACAAATTAGTTCAAAAGATTGCATTCCTTGTGAGTTTTAACTCTTTTGTTAAGTGATATGTTAGGACCCCGATTGATTATTATGCTTATGGTCTGTCTACCCACTAATCTCCGAGAAGCTTTCCCCGCCTCAGCCCAAAGCCCACCTCTAGTAAATATTGTCATCTTTGGGCTTTCTTTCAAGGTTTTAGAACACGTCTATTAGGGAGAGGTTTCCACTCTCTTATAAAGAATGTTTCGTTCTTCTCCCCAACCAATGTGAGATCTCACAATCCACCCACCTTCAGGGTCCAGCGTCCTCGCTGGCACTTGTTCCCTTCTCCAATCAATGTGGGACTCCCCAATCCACCCCCTTTAAGGCCCAGCGTCCTTGTTGGCACACTGTCTCGTGTCTACCTCCATTCGGGGCTCAGCCTCCTCGTTGGCACATCGCCCAGTGTCTGACTCTAATACCATTTGTAACAGCCCCTCTTTGGGCTTTTTCTTTTGAGCATCCCCTCAAAGTTTTAAAACGCGTCTGCTAGGGAGAGATTTCCACACCCTTATAAAGAATGTTTCGTTCTCCTCCCCAACCGATGTGAGACCTTACATTCTGCTTCCCCTTGAACCCTTCTCTTTGATAAGAGTAAGAAATGCCAAGTTGATTAACTTGTACAAGGAAGTATTAAGATAGGAAATAACTAAGAGGAAGCTATATGAAGCTACCCCGACTTTTATTAAGAAGCAGGAGCTTTGCTTAAGTGGAAACTAACTCTATCGAAGCGATCGAATTTGTTGTCTATCCTTTTATGTTTGATACTGAAGATCTTTTCGTTTATTCTGTCCTTTTCGTCTAATCTTAACTTGCTAGCAAATTGATTTGTTTAGGTCATACTGAAAATTTGCACTCATTGGAATGCTTCCCCAAACATAAAGGGAGGAAAATGATGAAGGATAGTAATCATTCAGCTTTGGCAAGTGATGACATCCTCCTCGAAATCCTCCTCCGTTTGCCCGAGAAATCTGTTTTCAAGTTTATTCTCGTGTCCAAAAGATGGCTATACTTGATTTGTAATTTTTCTTTTCGTCGTTGTTATGAAAAGCAATGGGGTGCACACAGTCGTCTCTTTGGCTTTTTCGTATGCAATTTTCTTTACATTGACAGGCCACAAGACGGGGTGAGGCGCCCGCGGTACGAGCCTGCTCTACCTCTACTTTCAACTTGTAAAGAGAGTGATGATTTAATGTCATCTGGAATCTTAAGGAAGCTTGGCTATTTTATTGACTACTCTGATGGGCTTCTTCTCTGTGGTCGACACCCGAAACATTATTATGTCTGGGATTCCGTCACCAAGTATCGACGCCAACTTCCTCAACCTCAAAAACACTACAAATATCTATGTACAGCGTTCATGACCGAAGACCCCAGCGAAGGTCGCGGAGATATCGTATATAGAGTTGTTCGGGCAAACTGTGAATGCAGAGTCGATGTAATCAACACCATCTCCATAGAGACTTTCTCCTCACTGACTTGGACATGGAAGCAATCCACTCTTGTTTGTTCTTCAGAGTTTGCTTTGAGCCCATGGACGGTGGGTACCGTGATCAAAGGAGTTATCCACTGGTTCGGAACATATCGAAGTTTAGCCATTTATGATCCCGGATTCGGAGAACGACGCATAACTTCAATCAAGCTACCAGTTGGTCAGCTGACTCATGACTACGAGGACTCCATTTTAGGAGAGTCATCTGATCGGCTTTTGCAGTACGGTCAAAGCGGGAAGCATGGATTGGAGACATGGGTTCTGTACAAGGAACACGATAACTCGTTATCTCCTTTCGACACTCGTTGTGAGTACCGGTGGAAGTTACGATGCAAATTAAGCTACAAAGAGCTGTGGAAGCAGAACCCGAATTCAGGTATTCGGTCTAAAGAACCTCAAATATTATCGTTCATTCGTCAAAACTCGGACTCCGTTTTCATTAGGTTGGGATCAAACATCTACCAGTGTAACATCAGAAGCAAAACACTTGAAGTGATTCCTTACCATTGTGATGCTCTTTCAATCCCATGGGATTTTTGTAAAGTAGTGCCTTACTTTCAGAAGATCTGGCCCCATTCCCCTCTCCAAAACCCCCCAGACATATTTAATCCTTATGCTTCATTTTCTTGAGCTGCTATTTCGCATCAACTATGAGATGCGCCTGCTCTGTTGCCAATTTCTTCTTGTCTTAATGACGATTAGGTGGTTCTCCTTTTTGTTGATGTAATGATAGTACACATTTTTGTTCCGAGTATTAAATCGATTTTTTGAGTGCTTAAGAAAGTGTTTTTAAATGAAAAAAAAAATGGTGTTTTTAAGCGCATAAAAAAGTAATTTCAAATAACTTGTCAACGATGTTTTTCTCTGTGTAAGATCTTCGACGTCAGTTGAGATATGCTCGTATTGGTTAATATTTAATAGATGAGATAATAGAATCTTGGATTGAGCCAATTTCTATCGAAATTTTGAAGTAATCTATTTGGCCCATCTCAAACAAAATGTGAAAAAGGAGAGAGACATATTGATTCGATGTCACTACAAAAGAATTGGTCGAGGCATATTGATTCGAATGTCATTACGAAAGGGTTAGTCAATAATGTAGCTCTTAGCTCTTTTCTCGGGTCTCCTTTTGAAGAGCAAAGACTTTCGTATTCCTAATCTGGTGGGGCCGGACAACTTTGTTTGCCCCAGCTTGGTGAGACTTTCGCATTCCTAATCTGGTGGGGCCGAACAGCTCTGTTTGCCCCAGCTTGGTGAATTGCAACCCTGCACAACAACATTGTTTGTGTGCCCCCTTACTGTTCTTGCTCAGTGTCTGCAATGATTGTAGATGTAGGAGAATAAGAAGATTAAATAAGGTCTAATTCCAAATAAAATCAAAACCGATCAATTTGGTTCATAAAATCATCTAATCAAAACCGATCAATTTGGTTCATAAAATCATCTACTATCCATACAAATAAGTTAGCGCAACAGACAAATTTGAGATATGATAATAATGATAAAATTTTAAATAAAGGAAAGGAGGTCTAAAATTGCAAATGATTTCAATAATGATTTGAAGGGCGAGGATGAAGGGTTGATTTAGTGTAGCATCCGACACACACACCTTTTGCTGAGACATGAAAAAGCATTTCCGTTGAGAGCGAGAGAAAAGAGAGGCTTGGTCGCCACAAATTGGCGCGAAATCAAGGGAACCACCGAACTTACCGGTCTTTCTGAACAATGTCGCTTCCACATTCCATCCGATCCAGATTCACTATCTCTCTCTCTCTAAAGCACACAAATTTTACTTTCTCACGTCACAATACCTTCTTTTCCTTCATTTTTTTCACTTTCCTTTCCGCCATTTCTTCTCGAAATGTCTCTTTTCTGCGTTTTGTTGCATTCCACTCCGACCCATCTTTTATTTTCTACTTTCTGATTTCAATTTAGCTATGAACTTGGCCAAATGGGCCATTTTGGGTCATTCTTGCTTTGATCAAGGTGAAGTTTTCTTTAGCCGTCGTGTCTCTGGTATGGTGTATGAATTAGGCAGCTGAAGTGTTCGACGAAAGTACCCAATCATCAACAAGCTTCAGATTGCAGCATTTGAAATGGTTGGTGAACTTCCATCAAATTTCTTGATTGAATCACATAAAAAGAAGTTATAGCTTACAGGTTTTATGTTTGGCTGAAGATTTATTGTTCTGATTTGATGCTGCTGACTAGCTTGCTGTATATTTTTGCTGCAACTATCTTTTAATCGATTTCGGTTTGTAGTCTTCGAACGGACTTTGAACATAATGAGTGTTAAAAGAATGTGGGAAGTTAATGGTTATAAGTGAAGGATCCTGCTCATAGAAGTATGTATTGAAAACTTTAGAAGTCAATAATTGGGATAGATGCCACTTTGCATAATTTATGTTAGCTTCTTGGTAGGGGTGTATATACATTGAAGTAAATTTAAGCTATTATTTCTTTCAAAATAGTGAATTGTGCTAGTTTCTGAGTTAAGTTTTTCTTTTCAACATATGCAGGGTACTCCAGTTAACATTATTGTAGGTTCTCATGTCTGGATTGAAGATCCAGAAGATGCTTGGATTGATGGACAGGTATCCAAGATAACAGGGCAGGAAGCTGAGATCGAAGCCAGCAATGGAAAAAAAGTAGGCAAAGATCTTTTCTTTCTTTTCTCTTTTTGTTTTTTTCCCTATTAGAATTAATATTTTACTAGAACAAGACTATTCATAGGAAGATCCGAAGGCAAGAAATCCTACTACATAGGCAAACAAAGTACATCCACAGAGTCATCAATCCCGCGAAATAAAAAGAAAAAAGAATGTTACTAAAAGGATCAGTTTATATTTGAAATTATGAGTCCTAGTAACTATGTGTGGATTTAGTCTAAGAAATGCATGTTTACCGCATACTGAAAATGTGAGATCCCACATTGGTTAGAGAGGGGAACAAAGCATTCCTTTATAAGGGTGTAAAAAACTCTCCCTAGTGGACGCGTTTTAAGATCTTGAGGGGAAGCTTGGAAGGGAAAGTCCAAAGAGGACAATATCTACTAGCCGTGGGTTTGGGCTATTACAAAAGGTATCCAGAGCTAGACACAGGGTGGTGTGCTAGGAGAATGCTAGCCCCCAAAGGAGGTGGATTGTGAGATCCCACATCGGTTGGAGAGAGGAACGAAACATTCCTTATAAGGGTGTGGAAACCTCTCCCTAGTAGATGCGTTTTTAAATCATGAGGCTGATGACCATACATAACGGGTCAAAGCAGGCAATATCTGCTAACGGTGGGCTTAGGCTATTACAGAAAATCTTCAAAGGAAACTACCAATTTGTAGTCTATTTCTAAAATTTATCTTATTCATTTTTAGATTACGAAGAATGATGGAAATGAAGAGGACATTATATTTTGAAATGCATGGTTACCGCATACTGAAAGAATGATGCATCTTGTGGCCTCTCTTAGAAACGCTGCCAATCTCTGCTCCATATATCTCAACAAATATTGATTTGTATGTGCTATTTGGCATTTTAGGTTGTTGCAAAATTAGCCAAAATATATCCCAAAGATATGGAGGCTCCAGCTGGTGGTGTCGATGACATGACGAAGCTATCTTACTTGCATGAGCCTGGAGTTCTACAAAATTTAAAAATTCGATATGAACTCAACGAAATCTATGTAAATTTTCACCATTCATATAGTAACTGTCACTTTGTTCAAGAAAAAAAAAATCATACAATATTCCTTCTTATTGCAGACATACACTGGCAATATTCTTATTGCAATTAATCCATTCCAAAGATTGCCTCATCTTTATGATGGTCACATGATGCATCAATACAAAGGAGCACCATTTGGAGAACTGAGCCCTCATGTGTTTGCTGTTGCTGATGTTGCATACAGGTTAGATTTCAACATGTTCCTCCTGAAAAAATTTCACATATCAACTATTAATATTTGTACAAAAACAGGGCAATGATCATTGAGGGTAAAAGCAATTCAATTCTGGTCAGTGGTGAAAGTGGAGCAGGGAAAACTGAAACCACAAAAATGCTCATGCGTTACCTTGCATTTTTAGGTGGCCGGGTGGCCACTGAAGGACGAACAGTTGAGCAACAAGTTCTTGAGGTATCATAAATGACTTTCATATCAAATCTTACGTAGTTAGCTTTTGATTCAAGTCTCATGGTATGTTCTCCCTTAAATTCTATTTGCAGTCAAATCCAGTGCTTGAAGCTTTTGGAAATGCAAAAACTGTCAGAAATAACAATTCCAGGTAAAATCGTGGAGGGTGAAAGTTAATAATGCATGCAAATTTATTACTAGAAACTCATTTAAGCAGCAAATTTTCATTTCTCAAATTGTTGCTGAGAATTATTCTCTTCATACAGTCGCTTTGGTAAATTTGTTGAAATCCAGTTTGACAAGCATGGAAGAATCTCAGGAGCAGCTATACGAACTTACCTCCTCGAGAGATCTCGTGTTTGCCAAGTGTCTGATCCCGAGCGCAATTATCATTGCTTTTACCTCCTTTGTGCTGCACCTCAGGAGGTTCTCAGCAGTTTCTTTGACACCGCTAACTAAGAATTTTAGATTATTTAGAACATTGAACATGTGATTTGGCATAGTCCTGGTTTGTGATATAACAGGAAATTGAAAAATACAAGCTGGGAAACCCCAAGTCATTTCATTATCTTAATCAATCAAATTGCTATGAGCTGGTTGATGTAAGTGATGCTCATGACTATCTTGCCACTAGAAGAGCTATGGATATCGTTGGAATAAGTGCGAGGGAGCAGGTATGGTATCAGCTGAAGCTTGTAACTATGTCCTAATTTTGAGCATAGATAGATAATCATCTTATGTCTTTCCTCTCTTCTCTCTCTTTACTCTGTCAGGAAGCAATCTTTAGAGTTGTTGCTGCAATTCTTCATCTTGGAAACATTGTATTTACCAAGGGAAAAGATGTTGATTCATCAGTTCCGAAAGATGACAACGCTAAGTTTCATCTTAAAATGACTGCAGAGCTTCTCATGTACTTATCCTGCATTAAAATTGTGCTTCAAATATTTACATCTTTTATATTGTGGAGGTATTCATCTAACCGCGCTTGTTTTAGGTGTGATAATGCTGGCCTCGAAGATGCATTATGTAAGCGTGTCATGATCACCCCTGAAGAAGTCATAAAACGTAGCTTGGATCCTCAAAGTGCGGCTGTCAGCCGTGATGGTTTGGCCAAAACTATATATTCTCGACTATTTGACTGGTGAGTTCCCAGCTTTTAGAAAATGGCATCCACTTTAATGGCTAATCATTGAACTACACCCTGGAACGTTTATACAAGATTGAAACTAGAAAGAAATACTAAGTTCATATGGGCTCTAAATGTATTTTTTTTCCCATATGCAGGCTGGTTGATAAGATTAATGTCTCAATTGGACAAGATCCTAATTCCAAGTCCCTGATTGGTGTCCTTGATATCTACGGTTTTGAAAGCTTCAAAGCTAACAGGTAAGGAATAATGATTGTCAATATGGATCATGTGCATGTTTATGTGATTATATCCATGTAAGCTTTGTAGTTGTTCTTTGGAAATTCTTGTAACTTAATTTCAGTATATGCTGTGCAGTTTTGAGCAGTTCTGTATTAATTTCACAAACGAGAAGTTACAGCAACATTTCAATCAGGTGGCTTTCAGCATTACTCCATTTAAGCACTCTAATTTTCTTTTTCATTAGTTGATATACATTTTTCTTGGGTGTCCAGCACGTTTTCAAAATGGAACAAGAAGAATACACGAAAGAAGAGATTGATTGGAGTTATATTGAGTTTGTTGACAACCAAGATGTGTTGGATCTCATTGAAAGGGTTAGATATCTTTCATTTTCCTCTTCTTTTTCCGTTCTATTCTATGACTTGTATTGCAAGTTTCAACCATGTAAACTTAGATGCATCAAATAGTTCCTTGAACATTGCACCATTATCAGACTAAAGGTGGGAAAAAAATGCTTGAACTAAATTACATAGATGACCATTTTTGTAACAGCTTGAGGCAACGGCTAGTAGATATTGTCCGCTTTGGCCCGTTATATATTGCCATCAACCTTATAGTCTTAAAACGCGTCTACTAGAGAGAGGTTTCCACACCTTTGTAGGGGAGTGGATTGTGAGATCCCACATCGGTTGGAGAGAGGAACGAAGCATTCTTTATAAGGGTGTGGAAACCTCTCCCTAACAAACGCGCTTTAAAACCGTGAGGCTGACAGCGATACCTAATGAGCCAAAGTGGATAATATCTCCTAGCGGTGGCCTTGGGCTGTTACAATTTTGAGTTAACTTTTACGAGAAAATCTGTTCAGATTTCAATATGCCTCTGTAGTTATGACTATGGTTTTGATGTATTCTTATACATTCGTATTATCATACTTTTCTGAAGTTAGTTGTGGTAACTTTATTTGACAGAAACCTGGTGGAATTGTGGCTCTCCTTGACGAAGCTTGGTGAGCTATTGTAATTCTAATTATGATCTAAAATATCACTTTTCACAGAGACTGACCATTATCAGTCAGGGGAATTCCTTGACATTACACAATTCTCAGAGAAGTTGTGGCTCATATGTGTTTTGTTTAACACTCTAATTCTTTTTCTTTCAGCATGTTTCCAAAATCAACACATGAAACATTTGCAAACAAGCTCTATCAGACTTTCAAAACACATAAGCGGTTTCTAAAGCCAAAACTTTCTCGAACAGATTTTACGATCGCTCATTATGCTGGAGAGGTAATATAAACTCCAAGACATAATTTTGTTCATGGCAGGGAAGATTTTACTCTTACAATTCAAGTACTTGTTTTCAGGTTTTGTATCAATCTGAACAGTTTTTGGACAAAAACAAGGATTATGTTGTTCCTGAACATCAGGATTTGTTAGGTGCCTCCAAATGTCCATTTGTAGCCGGTCTTTTCCCCCCACTCAAAGAAGAATCTGCAAAATCTTCCAAGTTTTCTTCAATTGGGTCTCGCTTTAAGGTAATTTTCTCTCAATCACCACAATAATTTATTTGTGATATGAAGAACAAACAACAAATTCAAGCCTCAACCTTAAAGCGATGAGATCAATCACTTTTAAATGTATCATCCTAACTTGATTTTTCTTGGAAACTAAGATATCTCTATGTGTCGTAAGTGTTAAATTCTATGTTTTGCAGCTACAACTACAACAATTAATGGAGACATTAAATTCCACAGAACCTCACTACATCAGATGTGTGAAGCCAAACAACCTCTTAAAACCTGCCATCTTTGAGAATGTCAACATAATGCAACAACTGCGTTGTGGTGTGAGTACTACTTTTCTTCTCTCTTATTCTGTTCTCTACAATAATTTCATGATGCTTTTATAGGGTGTCTTAGAGGCAATCAGAATCAGTTGTGCTGGGTACCCTACTCGCCGTGCATTCTTTGAATTCATTAACCGATTCGGAATTTTAGCTCAAGAATCCTTAGAAGGAAAGTAAGTGTCTTTTTAAAGAATATTTTCCAGTTCTTTTTTACTCTCATACACTCTTAAATTTTTTGGTGGGGGAAATAGAGAGCACATCTGATGTTCATTTGGATTTGATATTCTGCATTCTGAAACCATTCTCTTTTTCTTGGTGAGCAGCTATGATGAAAAAGCAGTGTGCAAAAAGATATTAGAACAGCAGGGACTTAAAGGCTTTCAGGTAAAGAGAGAAAGTTCCTTCGAGCTTTTTAGTACTTCCGAAGCATGCAGTCATATGTGGTGGACATGAGGCATATATTTTAACTTGCATTTTGCAGATAGGTAAAACAAAAGTATTCCTGAGGGCTGGTCAGATGGCTGAATTAGATGCTCGGAGAGCAGAGGTGTTGAGTAATGCCGCAAAGACTATTCAACGACGCACACGAACCCATATTGCTCGTAAACAGTTTATTGCGTTACGAAAGGCAACCATACACGTGCAATCTAGATGGAGAGGTAAGCCAGTTGCAATAACTTGCCAGTATATGAGTTCTATAATATCATTAATGTCATTTCCTTTTATGAAGATGTTGAGGATTGTTGGGGGAGGAGTCCCACATCGACTAATTAAGGAGTTGATCATGGGTTTATATGTAAGGAATACATCTCCATTGGTATGAGGCCTTTTGGGGAAACCAAAAGCAAAGCCATGAGAGCTTGTGCTCAAAGTGGACATATCATACTATTGGGGAGAGTCGTGGTTTCTAACCGAAGAACCCCATTGTTTTAATTGATGATTTTTTTTTAAGCTTGCAGTCAAGTAGGTTGCTAAGGTTCTTTTATTACATGCAACTGCCATGATTATAGGAAAACTGGCTTGCAAACTTTTCAAGAATTTGAAGAGGGAGGCAGCTGCTGTGAAAATTCAGAAACATGCTCGAAGATTTGAAGCGAGAACAGCCTATAAAAGACTACAAAGCTCAGTGCTTGTTGTGCAAACTGGTTTAAGGGCAATGGCAGCTAGGAATGAATTTAGGTTTAGGAAGCAGACAAAGGCAGCAATTATCATTCAGGTTCCCTACTTGTATTTTCATCGATCCAAGCGATATCTTATTGTTCATATTAGATTAAATATTTTCGTGTTGATATGTAAAATTACAGGCTCGATGGCGTTGCCATAAAGCTGCCTCGTACTATACGAAACTTCAGAGAGGCTCAATAGTTGCACAATGTAGATGGAGGGGAAAAGTTGCTAGAAAGGAACTTAGAAAACTCAAATTGGTGAGCATTGATCAATTCATCATCCTGTATCGAATTTCATTGATAGCCATATGCTTGAAAATTTATCAGTTGGAATAACCAACCAAGGATGGGAATCAGCACTGAATGGGCTACAAAGCCTTGTTATAAATGACTGAATATCAACGTTAGCTTCAAAGCTTTACAAATAATTTTTTTATCAGGCCAATTGGAGGAGACTTAGGGTGATCCTAGTCAAGATTAGATATTACTTAGGATAAAAAATAGCTTTTGACTTTAGCTGATCATGACTCATTGATTTAATATTACTTTTGTGGAGTGGTTGCTTTATTAAAATGTTAAAACTATTTGTAATGTGTACCAATATTATAAGTAGTATGTCTATGGTTGTAACAGCCCAAAACTCACCGTTAGCAGATATTATCTTCTTTGGGCTTTCCCTTTCAGGGCTCAGCCTCCTCGCTGGTACATCACCTGGTGTCTAGCTCTGTTACCATTTGTAATAATCCAAGCCCACCACTAGCAGATATTGTCCTCTTTGGGCTTTCTCTTTCGGGGCTTAGCCTCCTCGCTGGTACATCGTTCGGTGTCTATAGCATATATTGTTCTCTTTGGGCTTCCCTTTCGGGCTTCTCCTCAAGGTTTTAAAATACTTCTCTTAGGGAGAGACTTCCACACCAGAATGTTCGTTCTCCTCCCCAACCGATGTGAGATCTCACAATGGTGCTTTTAGTATATAATAGGCGAGCATCTGTGTTTTGTTTTCTAATCTTAAATCTCAAGTTTATGTGCATATTTTATGAGTCTAAACAATATATCAAGCCTGTTCTCTGTTTCCATAGTGGGCAACTTAAAAACAACTTCTTTCAGGCTGCAAGGGAGACTGGTGCACTTAAAGAAGCAAAGGACAAGTTGGAAAAGAAAGTGGAGGAACTTACTTGGCGCATACAATTAGAAAAACGCCTAAGGGTAATTTTTATGACGTTTTAACATTGAATTTGATATGTTTTCTTTTACTAAAACTTATCCTTGGATTATGAACTATGGAAAATACTTCCTAATAATGCATACAGGGAGGTCCTTTTCAACTAAATCTAAAAGAACTGGTCAATTTGAAACAATCAATTACTTGTAGTCTTTAATCCTTTATGGTTGACCCCAGAAACCATAGTTGTGCTGAGATATATATGTTTTGGCTGCTAAGCTTTGAATCATCTATGCAGACGGACCTGGAAGAGGCAAAAGCACAGGAGATAGCAAAATTACAACATTCTTTGCAAGAACTGCAGGCAAAAGCTGACGAAACTAACTCATTGCTTGTTAAGGAGCGAGAGGCTGTGAAGAAGGCTGTTGAAGAAGAACCTGCTGTTATACAAGAAACCCAAGTGCTGGTTGAAGATACTAAGAAAATTGGTGATTTGACAGCAGAAGTAGAAAGCTTAAAGGTAGTAATGAATTTTCTCATCATATAAACTGAATTTAGCTAAATCGTTTCTTGTTCTGAGCCTTTTCGTTTCCCTAATTGAGTTGTTATGCAAGTACTTTAAAGTCAATGGTTGACAATCTTCTCTTATGTTTGTTTTACGACTTCTCAGACGTCGCTAGAGACGGAGAAAAACAGAGCGGATGAATATGAGAAAAAA
Source organism: Cucurbita pepo subsp. pepo (assembly GCF_057944985.1). Taxonomy (NCBI): domain Eukaryota; kingdom Viridiplantae; phylum Streptophyta; class Magnoliopsida; order Cucurbitales; family Cucurbitaceae; genus Cucurbita; species Cucurbita pepo. Next base: position 16,171,646 of record NC_141808.1, on the reverse strand, counting down.
TATGGTGAAGTAGAACAGTCTAGAGAAGAACAACGTAAAAAGTTAGAAGATACTGAGAAAAAAGCTCATCAGCTCCAGGAGTCATTGACCAGGTAATATCATTATTATTGTAATAGCTCAAGCACACCGCCAGTAGATACTGCCCTCTTTAGGCTTTCCCTTTCTGACTTCCCTCAAGGTTTTAAAAACGTGTCTGCTAGGGAGAGGTTTCCACACCCTTATAAAGAATGTTTTGTTCTCCTCCCCAATCGATGTGTGATCTCACAATCCACCTCCTTCGGAGCTCAGCATCGTGTCCATCCTCCTTCGGGGATCAGCCTCCTCGTTGGCACATCACTCGATGTTTAGCTCTGATATTGTCCTCTTTGAGTTTTCCCTTTCGGGCTTCACATCAAGATTTTTAAAACGCGTCTGCTAAGGAGAGGTTTCCACACCCTTATAAAGAATGTTTCGTTCTCCTCCCCAACCGATGTGGGATCTCACACTTTAGGAAATTCATTTTATTTGTTTAACCTTTTGTTGACCTTATGTAGATAGAAAATATTTAATCTTTACAAAAACCCCACTCAGATTGCCTGAATAAGAACTACTAATTTGACTTTCATGAATTGATTAACTGAACACTCTCTTGATTAGGCTAGAAGAGAAGCTTTCCAATTTGGAATCAGAGAATCAAGTTTTACGCCAACAAGCTGTGTCTATGGCACCTAATAAAATCCTCTCGGGACGGTCTAGATCGATTCTTCAGGTATCATCAGATATTAGCATTGTAGGAAAGATTAAGGCCTCAATATTTATATGTGAAATTTTTATGACAAATGACAGAGAGGTGCTGAAAGTGGTCATTATGGAGGGGAAGGGAGGACGCCTTTGGTTAGTAAAGCTTTTCTTCAACATAGAATTTGTTTGAATGAATCAATAAAAACTCACTTTCCTCATTTATTATGACTGAATCAGGATCTACACAGCCCTTCTATTAACCAAAGGGATTCAGAAGTGGAGGATAAACCTCAAAAATCACTTAATGAGAAACAGCAAGAGAATCAGGAATTGCTCATTAGATGTATTGCACAGCACCTTGGCTTTGCAGCAAACAGGCCAATAGCTGCTTGTATCATCTACAAGTGCTTACTTCAGTGGCGGTCATTTGAAGTCGAACGCACCAGCGTATTTGATAGGATAATTCAAACTATAGGCAATGCTATCGAGGTTTGAACCAATTACACTTATACTTCACTCTTTTCTGTATGTCTTTCTAATTTAGTGAATACAACACAATTCCTTTCCAGACTCAGGATAACAATGACGTCTTGGCCTATTGGTTATCCAACGCTTCGACGCTTCTCTTACTGCTTCAGCGTACTTTGAAAGCAAGTGGTGCTGCTGGAATGGCTCCACAGCGTCGGCGATCGTCGTCAGCTACACTATTTGGGAGGATGACTCAAGTTAATACACAAAACTTCACAAACCTTTGTTGTTTTATATATGAACTAGTATCATACTTGATGTCTTTAACTTGTTCTAGAGTTTTCGAGGAGCTCCACAAGGAGTCAATCTATCCTTAATCAATGGTGGAACTAGTGGTGGAGTGGACAGTTTAAGGCAAGTTGAAGCGAAGTACCCTGCTTTGCTTTTCAAGCAGCAGCTCACAGCTTATGTAGAGAAAATTTATGGAATGATAAGAGATAATCTTAAGAAAGAAATTTCTCCACTGCTAGGATTGTGCATCCAGGTATGTAGTATTAGAGTCTTTGCCTTATGAATTATCTGGTTCACTTCTTTAGTTTCAACTCTTGTTCATGTAATATGGAAAAGGCCCCAAGAACATCAAGAGCAAGTTTGGTGAAGGGATCCTCTCGTTCAGTTGCCACCACGGAGGCGCAGCGTGCCTTAATCGCTCACTGGCAAGGAATCGTGAAGAGCCTCGGGAACTTCCTAAACACCTTAAAAGCAAATCATGTATGCAGAACCTCTGTTATTTGAATGATTTGAATTATTTTCTTTTGTCTGAATCATGTAATGTCGTTATAGGTTCCCCCGTTTTTGGTTCGTAAAGTCTTCATACAAATATTTTCTTTCATCAACGTTCAACTATTTAACAGGTATTCATCTCTCATTTCTTGTTCTTGAGGTACTTAACTAGAAACTTTTGTCAGTTAGCTAACATGTTTCTTTCTTAACAGTCTTCTATTACGACGAGAATGTTGTTCGTTTAGCAACGGCGAATACGTCAAAGCTGGGCTGTCTGAATTAGAGGATTGGTGTTATAATGCTACTGATGAGGTACCTCGAATATGCCGCTTTACCTCGTTTATTTCTTTTAAACGGTTAGTAACTGACAAACTTAATGTACAGTATGCAGGTTCGGCTTGGGACGAGCTAAAGCATATTAGACAAGCGATCGGGTTTCTGGTATATCTCCCCATCCTTTTATTATGTAAATGTCCTACCTCAGAAAACTTTTCGAATCAGAAAACAGGAAACTAGGCTGACTTCTTGCTTTAATAATATAATAGGTTATTCATCAAAAACCGAAAAAGACACTGGACGAAATAAGTCACGATCTATGTCCTGTAAGTGACGCTAAGCATATTGTGTACAATGTTCATACCTACGTACGTTTTATGCAGTCATTCACCCGTTCCTCGTAAATTAATAAACCAAATTCTTCACTCACAGGTACTAAGCATACAGCAGCTGTATCGTATCAGTACGATGTACTGGGACGACAAATATGGCACCCATAGTGTCTCTCCTGATGTAAGATTTTACACATTGTATCATCTCTTGTGCTTCAGCTCTAGAGATTTGTGTATGAACCACTCTTGTTCATATTCATTGTTGCAAAAATTTAATAGATCTTTATTGTTTCTATATTCTCCTAGGTTATATCCAATATGAGGGTGTTAATGACAGAAGATTCGAACCATGCAATTAGCAATTCATTTCTATTGGACGACGACTCGAGGTCAGTATAAACAACATTGTCAAAATAAAGAGCCTAGGAATGCTATTTACCCTTTATTTTACAGCCCAGATGGATTAGGATTGGATTCAAAGATCTATGAACTTTGCTGTGTAGCAGGATTTTAATGTAACACCTCTATTGTGAGATCCCACATTGGTTGGAGAAGAGAACGAAACATTCCTTATAAGGGTGTGGAAACCTCTCCCTAGCAGACGCGTTTTAAAACCGTGAGACTGACGGTAATACGTAACGGGCCAAAGTGGACAATATGTGCTAGCGGTGGGCTTGGGCTGTTACAAATGGTGTCAAAGCCAGGCACCGGGCGGTGGGCCAGCGAGGATGCTGGGCCCCCAAGGGGGGTGGATTGTGAGATCCCACATCGGTTGGAGAGGGGAACGAAGCATTCCTTATAAAAATGTGGAAACTTTTCCCTAGCAAACGCGTTTTAAAACCGTGAGGCTGATGGTGATACGTAATGGGCCGAAACAGGCAATATCTATTAACGGTGGACTTGGACTATTACAGATCGTAAATTTATAATTTTTCTATCTTTATGGAAAAAACTTATTAAAAGGCAAAGGAGTGAAGCAAATATGAACCACTCACTACCTTGTTTGTTTTACCAAACACAAAACAAAACAACCTTAACATGTTTATTGGTTGCTTGTACTGCAGCATTCCATTCTCAGTTGATGATTTATCAAAGTCAATGGAACAAATAGACATCGGAGACATCGAACCACCGCCGCTGATTCGAGAGAACTCGGGCTTTAGTTTCTTGTTGCCACGAACAGACTAATGAACAAATCTTCGATCTCTCTCTCTCTCTCTCTCTCGGAGCGTAAATTGTCAAGTTTCTGTCCGAATTGGAACCCTCCCACATGCTTATTTGTTCCAGAGGTTCTACAGAATCAAATATGGCGTGCAGTTTGAAGTGAAATGGAGCTACTGTGCCTGCAGAATGGCTAAGAAATAGCTCCAAATCAGTTGCGTAGCATTGTAGCCCAAATTTCTTCACTACACTTTGTATGAGTTTTAGATTTTTTGAGACAGCCACTGAAGTAGAAGGCGGTGGTATCATAGATCTCCTCATTTTCTTTGTACTTTAGTTGTATTTTCTCTGAGATTGTTTCCATTACCTTTATAAATAATAAGCCATCAGTTCAGAATAGCGTTTGATCAACCTGTTTACAAAAGCCCACCGCTAGCAGA